>NC_063161.1:3376654-3402134 GCF_023159225.1 Perognathus longimembris pacificus | reverse complement strand
TAAGCCACGCCCACCGCCACGTGAGCCACGCCCACGGCCGCGCGAGCCACGCCCCCGCCCACCCACGCTGCCCACGGACCTAGGGCTCCAGGCGCGTCCCGCCACACCTGGCTCATTTGTTGAGCTGGAGTCTCGCTAACTTGTCACCCCGGGCTGGCGCCGCCCCACCGGGTCTCGTCCCCTCTGAAGGGGTTCACCCTGTCCCGCGGCCTGAAGTGGCAGGGTGGCCTGGGATCCGCGCACAGTGCCAATGACAGGCAGAAATTCCGCCCAGTCACAACAGCGCGGCCGCCCCCGCCTGCCGCTGAGCGATCGCCCTGTCCGGGCTTTCGCGGCGACGCCCGCGGAGGAGGCGCCTTCTCTCCTCCGGGAGACACAGCCCTGTCACCCCGGCCACGCCCCGGCTCCCAGCCAAGCTGCTCCTCCCTGGGCTGGGGACGGGCGAGGAGGCCCGTCAGGCTGTGGCCTGGCCCCACCCTGGGGCGCGCAGGGCAGGGCGGGCGGGGCCTCAGCAGAGGGGACCCCGCGTGGGGCCTGGGGGGCAGATGGCACAAAGGCCAGGGCCGCCCTTCCCATCGCCTCTGGGCTGGGGGGGCCTCCTCCCGGCCCGTGGGGCTCACGGGGCCTCCGTGCGGCCTCTGCTGGGAACCCCGAGTGAGGTCTAGGAAGAACCCCCTGCCCAGCCTCGGGTGGCCCTGGAGGCCGTGCTGGAGCTGCGGGGCCCAGGGAGAAGCCGTCCGGGGGGCACAGAGCCCCATACCCTGCCCCGGCTCTCCGGGTCCCACCGCAGGCTGGCAGCTGGGCCCGGCTCCTGGGGTGCCCCTGCCACGGCCCCTGCCCAGCCCCCACTGGTAAGAAGGAGCAGCTCTCCTGGGGTGGCAGGCTGGCACCATCAAGACTGAGAGAAAGAAGAGGGAGGACAAAGCTCACAGTACCCAGCCTGCTGGCTGCGGGCCAGGAAGAAAGATGAGGGAGGACAAAGCTCACAGTACCCAGCTCGCCGGCTGCTAGCACTCAGGCTTGGGCTGGGAGATGGGGGGCAGGGCCTGGCGGCTGAAACTCTCGCCCCGTGCCGTTGTGCAGAAGGGGCGGAGGAGGGAGGGAGCCGTGCTCCTAGCCGGGGGCCCAGCAGTGCCCAGGCCCCGCCGAGATGCTGGCAGTGCCATAGGCCTGTGGTGTCCGACAGCCCTGGGGCAGGTTCCAGGACCACAGAGGCCCTGCTGTGGCTCAGTGATTCACTGAGACAGCGGTGGGGCTTGAGCTGGGGCTTGGCCATTGCTAGACCAGGTGCGCTGCCACTTGGGTCTCCCGCTTTTGCCTCTCGCGTCGTTGGGGTGGCGGGCATGTGTGACCATGCCTGGCTTGTTTGGTGACATGAGGTCCTGCTGTTTTTCCTGGGCTGGCCTTGAATCATGATCCTTCCCACCTCCGCCTCCCCAGGGTCTGGGGCCAGCTGGGGGTCCCGGAGCTTGCCGTGCCCACAACCTCAGGTTCCTACCCACCTTCCCGGCCCTGCCTGGGCCGGGGCCTGAGCGGAACGCGTCTGGGCCTCTTGCCTTGGCAGCACAAGGAAGGAGAAAGACATCGAGGCTCAGACGAAGCCCTCCCAGGCCGGAGCTCAGGGGTTGGAGGAGCCGAGGGAGCCAGTGTTTCTAGGAGGGGAGTCCGGGGTCGGCCTTCGCCCTTGGTTTGGGCAGCACTGGGGCCTTGGTGGGATTGGAGAGGCCAGAGCCAGGGACACACACTGGCGTAAGAGCCGGGCCGGTCCTCCCGGAGAACCTTCTAGAAGGTCTGCTGGGAGCGAGTGCGGAGTGCAGAGGTCTGTGGGGAGGGCAGAGACGGGAGGCGGGAAGAGCTCCCCCATCCTGCCACCCACCCTGGGCCTCCCCACCCGGTCTGCCATTCCGAGCCCCCCTCCCCCACCCATGCTGGCGGGGGTGGGGGGGTGCTCTGCCAGGCGTCTTAGGAGAGCCTTAGGTGTCCTCTCATCAGCGGTGTGTGCAACTGGCCGGGGGCCAGGGGCTCACGCCTGCAATTCCAGCTCCTCATGAGGCGGGGATCTTAGGATCACAGTTCAAAGCCAGCCTAGACAGGAAACGGAAACGCTTATCTCCAACTAACCGCCAAAAAGCCGGAGTGGAGCTGTGGCTCGAGTGGGTAGGGCACCAGCCATGAGTGGAAAAGCTAAGGGGCAGCGCCCAGACCCTGAGTTCAAGCCCCCACGACGGGTACACTAAAAAAAAGTGTGTCACTTTACCTGCGGTGAGCGGGGTTTTAAGCAGAACCGAACGAGGCCCCTGCGTGGTCTGGAGGCGTTGGCAGGGGCTGCGGGGTGGGGGGTGGGGGGGGTCTGACATTGCACTGGTCCACGCGGGGTGGTCCGTAAGGCTGGAAGCCAGGGCTGCTGAGCGGAGTCTCCCCCCCCCCCCACCCCGTTCCTGGCTCTGGGGAGCGGGAGGGGGGGGAAGGGCTGGGAGGGGGCGGCCCTGGGGCTCAGCAAGCCTGCGTTTGAGTTACTATCTGGGGAGTCCTGCTAGGTTGATGAGTTTGGATCTGGGGCCCAGGAAGAGGCCAGCGGGGGTGGGGGGGTGGGGATGGGGTGGGGGGGGACAGGGAGGAAGTGACCTCTCCCCCCTCTCCTCCCGTCACTTAGAAACACAGGTGCACTTGGCAGCAGAAAACCACCCACTTCTTCCCTTCCTTTGGCTACTCCACCCTACAGCTTGGTGGACGGCACAGGGGCTCGGGATCTGGGTTCGAGTCCTGCTCTGCTGCGTGATCTTCGGCAGCTCCCCGCCACACGCAGGGGCCGTGGTCGTGGACGAGCCGCCGCTGGGTCACGGGTGGACGGGGGGGGGGGTGTCGCCAGCCAGCCCCTCGTGGGAGACCCCGCGTCCGGAGGGGGGAGGGCGGGTCCGGGCTGGGCTCGGCGAGGTGTCCGCCTTCGCTCACGGAAGGCTGTGGCGCCGCTGCTCTCCGGTCCAGAACTGTGGTGAGGAGTTTGGCCGAGACACGTTGAGTGACGGTTGGTATTTTAAGTATGTAGCCTGGACACCTGTCCTCCTTCCTGCCCAGCTCCACAGGGCTCCTCGGGGGGCGGGCAGGGCTCCAGGAACCCCCTCTTCTCCACACCACCCCGGTCCTGCTGGGAAGGCGCTGGAATTCCTCCTCCCTCCCTCTCTCTCCGCCTTTTCCCTGGGTTTATGACTCAGGCGAGGCTGGGGGGAGCCGGGGGGTTCTGAGCTCGCTGGGTGCCTGTAACCCTCTCGACTCAGGAGGCTGCGATCTGAGGATGGTGGTTCAAAGCCAACCTGGGCAGGAGCGTCCGTGAGACTCTTATCTCCAATGAACCACCGAAAAGCCAGAAGTGGAGGCCTAGCCTTGAGTACAAAGCTCAGGGACAGCGCCCAGCCCGGAGTTCAAGACAATACAAGATGGAGAGAAGGGGGCGGGGGGAAGAGGGAGGAGGAGAGCAGGCTTGGTGGTCAGTCCCCGCGGAGTGGACTCCAGGGCCCTCTTAGCTGGGACCTGGGACACGCCACTCTCAGAGCCCCATCATGCTCCCACACGCCAGACTGAAGGCGACAGTTTCGCTTGTAGCATGACTCAGCTCATAGCAGTACATTCTGGGAGCATCTAGAATGTTCTGTCACGTGGTGGCGGAGAAGAAGGTAGTAGGTTTGAAGAACTGAGTTTTCCAGCTCCTAGTAGGCAAGGGCCTCCTGTGCTCCAGGAGGCAAGGGTATGCGCGAGACCCAGCCGGTGCCCTGGGCCGTGGCGTTGCGTTGTTTTGAGGAAACAAACGGCTCCCAGTGTGATTGGCGCTCAGGGGAGCTACTGATTCCTCCTCCTCCTCTTCCTCCTCCTCCTCCTCCTCTCTTCCTCTTCTTCCTCCTCCTCCTCCTCTCTTCTTCCTCCTCCTCCTCCTCTCTTCCTCTTCTTCCTCCTCCTTCTTCCTCCTTCTCCTTCCTCCTCCTCCTCCCTCCTCCTCCTCCTCTCTTCCTCTTCTCTCTTCCTCCTCCTTCCTCCTCCTCCTCCTCTCTTCCTCTTCTCTCTTCCTCCTCCTTTCTCCTCCTCCTCCTCTCTTCCTCCTCCTTCTTCCTCCTCCTCCTTCCTCCTCCTCCTCCTCTCTTCCTCTTCTCTCTTCCTCCTCCTTCCTCCTCCTCCTTCTCCTTCTCCTCCTCCTGGGGCTTGAACTCAGGGCCTGGGCGCTGTCCCTGAGCCTCTTAGTGCTCGGGCTAGCTCTCTACCACTTGAGCCACAGGGCCACTTGTAGCTTTTTCTGAGTACTTTGTTGGAAATGAGTCTCACAGGCTTTCCTGCCCGGGCTGATTTTGAACCGCGATCCTCAGATCTCAGCCTCCTAAGTAGCTGGGATGACAGGCGCGAGCCGCTGGCACCAGCTCTGCTGATTCTTTTGAACGATGTCAATACGCAGCCTTCAAAGTATTCCCTCCAGTTGCTGACGTGAAAGCAACGCGGGGTGACTGCCATGTGGGCCATAGCACGCCGTGTCCCCAGCCATGGCGGGGATTGTTCAATCTCTGACCCCCCGTTCACCCCGTGACACCGTGTCGGTTACACTGACAGGACTCCAATGGCGCCTTTGGGTCCCGGGGCCTCGGTGTCTCGAGCTGGTGCCGAGCCCTGTCCCTCGTGTTCCTTGTCCGCGCCCCGGCCTTCTGAGCCTCGGGAATGGAGGTGGTCGCCGGGCCGGGCCGGGCTGCAACTCGCTGCTACAGTGAGAATTTGGATCAAAGCACCCTTCTTTCCAGAGCCTTCCTTCCCTGGCTCCACATCCCTTGTCTTCTGCCCTAGACAGTGGGGCCTGAGCAACTGACTGCCTTCCCTCTCCCCTTCCTTCACCTCCCCTTCCTTCACCTCCCTCCGGAATCACGGATGAGCCTCACAGACTTTCCCGCCCAGGCTGGCTTTGAACCAGGCGTTCAGCTCCAGCCCCCCGAGCCGCTGGGATTCCCGGCGCGAGCCACCGGAGCCCCGTGCGGCCCGACGGTAATCCCAGGTCCTCTGCCGGCTTCGCCTCCCGGGCTCCGGTGGGTTTTTGCCCGCCTTGGACGGGCCCGGTGTTAAGGCTGGAAGGCCGCATCAGGGAGAGGAGGCTCTGACGTCCCGGCAAACGCTGCCCCGGGGCGTCTGGACCGCGTGGCCACCCACGCGGGGACAGGTGCTGTGGGGAACTGGGACTGCCGCCCACAGCTGCCCTCAGTTCCGCCTGCTCAGCCCCGCAGGGTTGTCTGCGGGGTGCGCGTGGATCCCTCGGGAGGCTGAGATCTGGGCTCCTGGTTCAAAGCCAGCCTGGGCAGGCAAATCTATGAGACGCTCAGCTCCAATTCACTACCAGAAAAGCCGGAAGTGGCGCTGTGGCTCACCTGGCAGCCTGCCAACCATGAGCCGCCAGCCTAAGGGAGGCTCCCAGGCCCTGGTACAGCCTCGGGACCGGCACTCACAGAGCCTGCCGGAGGCTCTCTGTCTCTAGGGGTGGAAGCTGAGCCCGAGTGACCGTGTGTGGGGACCGTGGGGGTTCCCCGAGGACCCCGCATCCGCCTGCGACCCAAGCGGGCCGCAGCCGGGCTCAGAACCCTTCCAGCCCTGAAGTTCCTGGAGAGAGATCGTTCCCAGGCACTCGTGTTGCTGGCCCCCAACCTGAGCCCCCACATTGCTGGGGTCCCCTGACCTGAGCCCCCACATTGCTGGGGTCCCCTGACCTGTGCCCCCACATTGCTGGGGCCCCCCTGACCTGTGCCCCCACATTGCTGGACCCCCTGACCTGTGCCCCCACATTGCTGGGGCCCCCTGGCCCCCACATTGCTGGCCCCCCTGACCTGTGCCCCCACATTGCTGGACCCCCTGATCTGTGCCCCCACATTGCTGGACCCCCTGACCTGTGCCCCCACATTGCTGGGGCCCCCTGACCTGTGCCCCCACATTGCTGGGGCCCCCTGACCTGTGCCCCCACATTGCTGGACCCCCTGATCTGTGCCCCCACATTGCTGGACCCCCTGACCTGTGCCCCCACATTGCTGGGCCCCCCGACCCGAGCCCCCACCTTGCCGGCCCCCCTCACCGCGCCCCTCTGCTCTCTCCCAGGTGTGGTGCGCCAGGTGCGGCCCATCGTGGGCCCGTTCCACGCCGTGCTGAAGCTGGGCATGAGCTACGTGGTGGAGGGCGTGGTCTCCCACCGCAATGTCGTCCACGTCCACATCTTCGTCTCCGAGTACTGGTTCTGAGCGCCGGGCGGGTCAGCGCAGCCTCCCGGCCGAGCCGGTGCAGGCCGGCGGTGCCCGTGCCGGTTCGCACCCCACCAGCTCTCACGTACTGGTTTGTAGCGTTAGGCGACCATGTATCAAGCCGTGCCTGATGGAGAAATCCATCTCGGCCCAGTGCCGGTGGCTCACACCCTTAATCCTAGCCACCATTCGACTAAGATCTGAGGATCGTAGTTCAAAGGTAGCCTGAGCAGAAAAGGCCTTGAGATTTTTATCTATAACCAACCACCAAGAAGCTGGAAGTGGCGCTGTGGCTCAAGTGGTAGCGTGCTGGCCTTGAGCACAAAAGCTCAGGGACAGCACCGGGCCCTGAGTTCAAGCCCCAGGACTGGCACAACAACAACCAAAAGTCCGTCTCATGTATTTGGGGGGTTTAGGTAACAAGTCCAATTGCCCAGCTGTTGAGTGGCAAACCCTGCTTATTTTCCGTGCAAAGGCTAAACTTTGCTCTGTCTCTACCTATAGACTAGGCCTTGTGAAAGGCTAAGGGAAGAAGGACGTCCAGAAAGCCAGTTCTTGCCCCCAGCAGGTGGAATTAGACGTTTCCAGATGCTCTCGTTCATGGCTGCTTTGCCCAGTGAGTTCCCCCAGAGCAGCGGCCAGCGCCCCGGGAGCGCCGAGGGCCCCAAGCGGCTCTCAAGCAGAACAGCAGCTGTAGGCCAAGGTGGGCGTTTGGGGTTGGGGGTGGGGGCCCCCAGTGTGTCGGGCAAGGGAAGGGCTGGGTTTCCCTGCCCCCCGCGTCTCAGGTGGGGAATAAACTTTTGTGATCCTCCCGACGACTTGAGCATGGAGTCTTTCGAGAATGGACCCTTGCTAGCCCAGGACGCCTCCCCTGGACTGGAATCCCGCGCGCGTGCGTGCACACACACACACACACACACACACACACTCCTCCCCAGCTCTGGGGCCGGGCCTGGCTTGCACGCGGAGAAGCTTTTCCCACCCACGTCTCCCGCTCGCGCTTAGCCTTCTCTTTCCGCGGCTCTGACTAAGCACCCAGAGGCCGGAAGTTCATTTGATCCTGGGTCCCAGGGCCTGGGAAACGCGGGGCCGTGGCACCCGCAGCGGGGGCGGGGGGCTCCGCATCACCCCGTGACGCCCCATGCCGAGTGGCAGGCCAGCAACCCTGCCTGGGGCCCTCCCAGACCGCCCCTCCCCCCACTCGCTCCTGAACACCTCATCTCCAGGCCTGTAACCCCAGCTTCTCTAGAGACGGGGGGATCGGGAGGGCTGCCCAGTTCAGGCCAGCCTGGGCGGAAGGTTCTCTAGACTGAGGATCTAGGGAATCTTCCAGCAGGGGGGTGTGGTGGGGTGCGCCACCCACGCGGGAAGAGTAATCAGGAAGATGGAGGTTCAGGCTAGCGCCGGCATGAACAGGAGACCCAATTCAGAAAGACACCTGCTAGCGAAAGGGCGGGGGGTAGCGCCCAGTTGGTAGGCCCTGCGTGGGGCAGTCCAGGAAGCCACCCCCAAAGGTGGGCACGAGCCTAGGGGACAGGTGAGCAGCAATCTGTGGTTCGAAGCCAGCCCCAGCAGAGAGAAGTCCCCGTGAGACCCTTATCTCCAATGAACCACTCAAAGTGGCGCTGTGGGTCAAGCGGTAGAGCACTAGCCTTGAGCACAAAGAGGCTCAGGGACAGCGCCCCGGCCCTGAGTTCAAACCCCACAACTGACCAAAGAAGAAATTAGTAATTGGAGGAGAAGGAAGAAGAAGAGGAAGGAAGAAACCAAAAATATGCTTCTCACCAGTGCCCCGTAACCTTAGCTACTCAGGAGGCTGTGGGCAGAGATCTGAGGACACAGGTTCGAAGCCAGACTAAGCAGGAAAATCCACGACACTCTTATCTCCAATTGACTACCAAAAAGCCGGGAGTGGAGATGTGTGTGGCTCAAGTGGTAAAACACCACCAGCCTGAGCAAAGACGTGGAAGGACAGCGCCCGGGCCCTGAGGTCAGGTCCCCCCTTACTGCTCCCCGCACCCCTGAAAAAGACATTGGAAACGAATATGAAACGTCTGTCTTACAAATGATAGCCTGAGGCAGTTGTACTTCTTTGTTGGGCTCCCACATTCTGAATATCTACTCTCTCATTGTTCCAGAACTTTCTCTCCTAGGACCCACCACCCAGGGCACAAACACTGGCTTAGATTTCCGACCCAGCTCGCACACAGTTTCTGGCATCTAGGATCCAGCAGTCCAGGGCAGGGGCTCTGGCCGGGCAGCTCATCGCGGGCCCCGGGCAGGCAGAGCCCCCAGGCCTGCGGGGGCGGGGGGGGGAGAGGGGGGGCATTTCAGCCGCAAGGCCGCTGTCATCACCGCTTTATTTTATCTCTGCCTCGAGGTGTTGATGCGCTTCCCCGCCATTACTTATCTTATATCATCACCTGTCAGCCTGGCGGGCACCCGGAGCACCATGGGAAGGGAAGGGAAGCAGTCTCTATCCGGGGAGCGGGGCGCGGTCTGCCAGGGTCTGCACACTCCGTCAGATCTGGGAACGCGGGGGACTGGACAAGCCGGGCTGCTGGTGGGGGGCGGGGGGGCCCTCTGATTGGCAGGGCTGGTCTTGGGGTTCCCTGGGCTGCAACCTAGAATTCAGCAGCCATGAGGAGGATGCCAGCCAAGTGTTGGGTAAGTGGGGAAAAGCGATTATAGCCCAAGATGCCTGAAGGCAGGTCTGTGCCAACTGGGCTTAGACGTGCAGCCCCGTGCGCGTTTCTCAGAGGACGCGTGCACAAAAAGACCCACTCCCTATACACCAAAGTGATGGGCTGGGCATGATGACCTCCTCTATAATCCCAGCTACTTGAGGGGCATAGATTGTGGTTTGAGGCCAGCCTGGGGCAAAAGAAATAGCAAGACCCCATCTTAGCTGGGACTGTAGGCATGAACCACCACACTTGGCTTATGTGTTTCATGCTATTGAAAATTGGCCTGAATTTCATTTCCTAGTTAGTTTCTTGCTTGTGTATAAGATAAATACAATTTTGTATCCTATCTTGCTCAGTAGCTAAATTCAATGATAATTCTAACAGGTTTTCATTCTTCTGGGTTTTTTTACGTAGATGGTTACACCATGGGAAAACGACAGTCTCACTCTATTCCTTTCCAATCTTTACGTAGTTTTCCCTTCCCTCCCCCATTGCAGCCCGTATGATCTCTAGGAGGAACGGAGTAGGAGAGTTGGTAGTGGGACAGCAGGGAGAAAATCCTCAGTAGTTTCATCTAAATCCGCAGCAGGATATATGGAGAAAGGACTAAGGAAGTTCCTCTTAATCTTAATTGGCAGAGAGTTGTTTTTTTTTTATCATAAATAAATGTCAAAAGTTGTGTGTGTGTGCGTGTACATGCTGGTCCTGAGGCTTGAACTCAGGGCCTGGGCACTGTCCCTGAGCTGAGCTTTTTCACTCTAAGCTGGTTCTCTATCACTTGAGCTACACCTCTATGTCCAGCTTTTTTTTTTTGGTGGTTAGTTGGAGGTAAGAGTCTCACAAACTTTCCTGCCTTGGATGCCTTTGAACTTCCATCTCCAGATATCAGCCTCCTGAGAAGCTAAAATTACAGGCATGAGCAACCAGCACCCCAGCCAAATGTTGAAATGTTTTTATGGTGGCACTGGGGTTTGAACTCGAGGCCTTGTACTCACTGGGAAGATATTTGACCACTTAAACCACTCCCTTGACCCCCGTAAAGTTGATTTTATGGCAAATTACGTTATTGATTTTCAAATGTTATACTGACCTCCGTTTCTGGAAGAAACTATTCATAAGGTTTCACCCTTTTGTATCTAGATGTGATTTACTAATGTCTTGCTTAGGATTTTTGTCTATCCTCATGACAAGAAATGCACCTATAAATTTCTTTCATCATAATGCCCTTGTGGAGTTTTGACATCAGGGTTTTGTTGCTCTTGTAAAACAAGTTGGAGGTGTTGACTTTTCCCCCCCATTTTCTATGGGAGTTTGTATAAAGTTGGTATTATTATTATTTTTCTTTTGTACCAGTCCTGTGGCTTGAACTCAAGGCCTGGGAGTTGTCCCTGAGCTTTTTTGCTCAAAGCTAGCACTCTACTACTTGAACTACAACTCTACTTCTTGCTTTTTGCTGGTTAATAGGAGAAAAAAATCTTAATGGATTTTTCCTACCTGGGCTGGCTCTGGTCATGAGGCTTGAACTCAGGGCCTGGGCGCTGTTCTTGAGCTCTTTTGCTCAAGGCTAGTGCTCTACCACTTTGAGCCACAATGCCCCTTCCAGCTTTTGAGTGGTTATTTGGAGATAAAGAGTCTCACGGGGACTTTTCTGCACAGGCAAACTATGATCCTCAGATCTCAGTCTCCCGAGTATCTAGGATTACAGCTTCCTTCTACTTTCTTTAAACTTCATTTACTGGAACTTTTTCTCTGACACACAAATTTTGGATCATTGATTTTTCAGCCCCCTTGCTTTTGAACACATGTATTCAAGCCAGAACTTTTCAGCCAAGCCTTTCTTCCTTAGCTGCTTCCTACACGTTCCAATACGTTTGTTTTCATCATCATTCTGTCCAAGTATTTTCTAATTTCTCTTGTGGCTTCTCTGACCCATGGGTTGTACGGAAGTGGGTTGCTCAATTCCCAAACACTTGGGGATCGTCCAATTATCTTTCTGTTATTAGTTTCTGGTTTAATTGCACTGTGGTCAGAGAGCCACCGTAGGGTGATTTCAGCCTTTGATTTCCATCTGTTCAGACTTGCTTCAAGGTTCGGCACAGGCTTCTGCAGAAACCTTTTTGGTGATTGTCCCTAACTGCATTTATTCCTCTCCTCCCCTGGTACCATTGGATCTATACATGTTAGCATTTATTCTTTTATTTGTGTGTGTGTGCGCGCACAGCGCGTGTGCGTTAGTGCTGAGACTCAAACCCTGGGCCTGGGCACTTTCTTCAGCATTTTCATTCAAGGCTGGCACTCTACCACTTGAGCCATACCTCCAGTTAGAACTCTTGCTGGTTAACTGGAGATCACCATCTCACAGAGCTTTCTGCCTGGGCTGGCTTTGAACCATGATCCTCAGATCTCAGCCTCCTGAGTAGCCGGGATGGCAGCTGAGCCCCTGGATTCTGGCTCTTCCTTTCTTGCTGTTTCCCACGGACGGCCCTCCTCCCTGCAGCCCGTGCTTCCTGGGGGACCCCTCATCCCACCTGGGGGCGCTCCTGGGTCTCGCATGTGGGGTGGAGAGTGTTTGTGCGCGTGTGTGCGTGTGTGTGTAGTGTGTCTGCAGCTTATGGCTTCTCTCAGCCTGTTGGAAAGCATTTCTGTTTGACTTTCATTTCTCAAGAGTCCTTCAAGAGGGCGAGCAGCGTCTGCTTGGTTTTTCACCCCCTCTGAACAAATGAAAGGCATGGTTCACAGTCTCCTGGATTCCCAGGCTGGGAGCCGCCCCCGGCGCCAGGCCCCTGGGGGGGGGGGGGGGGGCCCTGCTCCGCGCGCCATTCCAGGGCGGGAGGGCGGGCGCGGCTCAGGCAGGGACAGGCCGGCCATAGCGTTCCCCCTCGTCCCTCCCCACCGCCCTCCCCCACTGCCCTCCCTCCCCATTACCCTCCCCCACGTCCCGCCACACTACCCTCCCCCCACGTTCCTCCCCACCGCCCTCCCCCGCGGCCCTCCCTCCCCACCGCCCTCCCCTACCGCCCTCCCCCACCGCCCTCCCTCCCCACCGCCCCTCCTCTACCGCCCTCCCCCACCGCCCTCCCACGTCCCCTCCCCACCGCCCTCCCCAGCCGGCTCCCGCAGCAGCCTCCAGGCCACCGGGCGCAGACAGGGAGCGGCCCGGCCGGCGCCCTTTCCCCACGGGGGTCGCTGCCCTGTCCAGGTTCGGGGCGAGCTGAGACGCCAGGCGAGGGCGCGGCAGGGCCCAGGCCCGCCCCCTCCCCACCGGGCGGGGCAGGGGGGGTTCAGGGCCGGGCCCCCCACCCTTAGCAGGCAGGACGAGGGGGTGAGCCCAGAGCCTCGCACTGGCAGGGGTGACGGGCGCCGCGCCGCGTGCCATCGCCCCCGTGACGCACGCGCCCCGGCCCATCGCCCCCGTGACGCACGCGCCCCGGCCCATCGCCCCCGTGACGCACGCGCCCCGGCCCATCGCCCCCGTGACGCACGCGCCCCGGCCCATCGCCCCCCGTGACGCACGCGCCCATCGCCCCCGTGACGCATGCGCCCCGGCCCATCGCCCCCGTGACGCATGCGCCCCGGCCCATCGCCCCCGTGACGCACGCGCCCCGGCCCATCGCCCCCGTGACGCACGCGCCCCGGCCCATCGCCCCCGTGACGCACGCGCCCCGGCCCATCGCCCCCGTGACGCACGCGCCCATCGCCCCCGTGACGCATGCGCCCCGGCCCATCGCCCCCCGTGACGCATGCGCCCCGGCCCATCGCCCCCGTGACGCGCGCCCATCACCCCCGTGACGCATGCGCCCCGGCCCATCGCCCCCGTGACGCGCGCCCATCACCCCCGTGACGCATGCGCCCCGGCCCATCGCCCCCGTGACGCGCGCCCATCGCCCCCGTGACATGCGCCCATCGCCCCCGTGACGCACCGCGCCCATCGCCCCCGTGACGCACGCGCCCATCGCTCCTCCCTCCTCTCTTTCCTCTCCCTCCTCCCCTCCCCTTCCTCCCTCCTCCCTCCTCCTCCCTCCTCCTTGGCTCCTCCCCCTCCCCCTCCCCCTCTCCCTCCTCCCCCCCTCCCCCCTCCCCCCCCCCGCAGGCGGAGCCCGTTCCCCCGTTTCCATCCGGGTTCCAGTAGAGACAAGCAGGGAATCTTGCGGGCTGAGCGGCGGGTGCCGCGCTGGGCGTGACGGCACTGGTCCCAGCGTTTACCTGAGTCACCTCTGCTGGGGCCCGGGGCCAGGCGGGGCGGGCGGGGGCCGGGGGGAGCGGGCAGGGGCCGGGGGGAGCGGGCAGGGGGGCCGGGGGGAGCGGGCGGGGGGAGCGGGCGGGGGGCCGGGGGGGAGCGGGCAGGGGGGCCGGGGGGAGCGGGCGGGGGGAGCGGGCAGGGGGGCGGGCAGGGGGAGTGGGCAGGGGGCGGGGGGGCAGTGGGCAGGGGGGCAGGGGGCAGGGGCCAGGCGGGGCGGGCGGGGGCCGGGGGGAGCGGGCGGGGGGAGCGGGCAGGGGGAGCGGGCAGGGGGCGGGGGGGCAGTGGGCAGGGGGGCAGGGGCAGGGGCCAGGCGTGGCGGGCAGGGGGCGGGGGGAGCGGGCGGGGGGCGGGTGGAGCGGACGGGGGAGCGGACGGGGGAGCGGGCAGGGGGAGCGGGCAGGGGGAGCGGGCAGGGGTCCGGGGGAGCGGGCAGGGGCCGGGGGGAGCGGGCAGGGGCCAGGCCACGTGCCGGGCTGGGCTGTGGGGGGCCGGCTGCAGGACGGGTTGTGTGGGAGCAGGGGGGGGGGGCCGCACCTGGCTCCCGAGAACTCCTGGGGCGGCTCAGCCCATGGAGCCGCGTTGCATGGGTCCTGGGTTCGGGTCCGGCGGGCGGGGTGGGCTGGGCGTCTGCGGTGCTGGAGCCCCGTTGTCTTCCCTCGTTCGTGTCTTCCATTGTGTCTGTAGCGAGGCGTGACGTGAAAGCCTGGCACTGTCCAGGCCGCCCCCCCCCCCCCCCGCCGTCAGGTCAGGACGTCACTCCCCCCCCCACCGTCAGGTCAGGACGTCACTCCCCCCCCCCCACCGTCAGGTCAGGACGTCACTCCCCCTCCCCCCCCCGCCGTCAGGTCAGACGTCACTCCCCCTCCCCCCCCCCCCCCCCCCGCCGTCAGGTCAGGACGTCACTCCCGGGCCAGGCCCCCCCAGCCCCGGGCCTTGCGCGCGATGGCGTCTCCTCAGGGCCGGGCTGCGGGCGGGCGCCACCGTGTCCGTGCCGCGGAGGGCGCGGGGTCTCAGAGGCTGTGCTGGAGCTGCCTGGCGCCGCAGTCCTTCCCGCCGCAGCGCCCAGTCCCTGAGGAGACCCAAGACGGGCCGCCCGGCCCCGCTTCCAGAAGGAGCCCAGCAGAGTCGCCTGCTCAGGCTGGCCTTGAACCGCGAGCTTCCATTCTCAGTAGCCCAAGCAGCCAGGACGACAAGGGCGCGCACCAGCGCTCGGCCAGCCTTCTTTTTTTCCTACTCTTTCCCTACTCTTTCCCTTCCCTTCCCTTCCCTTCCCTTCCCTTCCCTTCCTTCCCTTCCCTTCCCTTCCTTCCCTTCCCTTCCCCTCCCCTCTTTTCCCCTCCCCTCCCTTCTCCTCCCCTTCCCTTCTCCTCCCCTTCCCTTCCCTTCCCTTCCCTTCCCTTCCCTTCCCTTCCCTTCCCTCCCTTCTTTTCCTCCTCTTCCGCTTTCTCCTCTTCCTCTACCTCCTCCTCTTCCCCTCCCTCCCTCCCTCCCTCCCTCCCTCCCTCTCTCCCTCCCTCCCTCGCTCCTCCCTCCAGTCCTGAGGAGGCTTGAACCCTGGGCCGGATGCTGTCCCTAAGCTTCTTCCGCTCAGCTGAGCGCCCGGCCACTGGAGCCGCAGCGCCCTTCCAGCCTTTTTTTTTGAGTAGTTTCTTGAAGCTAAGAGTCTCACAGGCTGTCTTGCCCGGGCTGGCTTTGAACCGCGGTCCTCCGATCTCAGCCCCCTGAGTGGCCGGGATTGTGGACGTGAGCCGCCTTGTCCTGGGTTTTTGAGGTGGGGTTGCTCCGTGGTGTTGGGGCTAGCTTCAAACTCTGGGGATCAAGTAAGAGACCCGGCAGCCTCCGCCTCCCCAACAGCTGGGATTTCAGAGGTGCCCGCCCCCCCGCCCCCCGCTTTCCAGGGCCGCGTAGTAAGAAGTGGAGCCGGACGCCGTTGACGCTCAGCTTCTCGTCCTCACAGCGACACGGGCCGCGTCGACATTCCCTCCTTCTTTGCTTTGTTGTGGTGGGTTTGAACTCAGAGCCTTGCACCTGCTAGGCCACAGTCGACCGTGCGAGCCACACCCCAGGCCGTTTCGCTCGGTGTCACCCTTCTTAATCACGGGCTCTCGCGGTCTGCCCGGGCAGCCAGGACCGCGGTCCTCCTATTGCGTGTCCTGCGCGGCTGGGAGGACGGGGGGGTGTCCGCCGCCGGCCCAGCCCTTTTATGACGTGAGATGGGGTGCTGGAGAAGCTGTTGCTTGGGCTGGCCTCGAGCTCTGATCCTCCTGACGGGAGCCGGTACAAGCCAAGCGACCGGCAGCCGAGGCCCCGGCCTTGAGCCCTTCACACCTGCAGGAAGAACGGGGTGCGAGGTCTCAGCTCGAGGCTCCTCCCAGGTATCACAAGGGGGAAAGAAAACACAGCAATGGCACCTACAAACCCCAAGACCCCCTAACAGCATAGAAAACTGAGACATCGAGGTGCAATTGCACGTCCTGCCCACCCCCCCCCCCCGGCCCAGCTGCTCACCGGGGAGGCCACGGTGGTGTCTACCCCGGGCTGGGTTTTTCCACCATGCACGCACATCGCTTGCCGCTCACTGAGGCAGGGCCTCCTGCATTTCAGCACCAGGGCGTGGCTGGCAAGCCGGGGCTCACCCTCGGATTCCTTTCCTGGGACTATGGGAAAGAAAACACCCCCCACCCCCCAACCTCCAGCAAAATGACACAGAGCCAATCCATAGGAATCCTGCCGCACGCGTGCTTGCTTCTGTCAAAGATTTCCAGAAACGCAGGCAGCCCCCCCCCCCCGCCCCGATTCACGGGGAATGCTGGCTCAGCTACACCTCGCCACGTCTGACCTTCAGGCGGCTCCAGAGCCCCTCGAGAAAGACCCCTCGGCAAACTGCAGCCATTCGCATCCGTGGCAGCCCTCCGTGTACCCCTTCGGGGGACGCCACACGGGTTGTGGTAAGAGATTTTAGCAGAAAGAAGTAACAACTGTCATTGCTGCCCCGACATGGGGGCAGACCGTGTCTAAAGTGGGGGGATTGTATCCTGGAAGAGCCCTTTGCTATTTTTGTTTGCATTTAAAGATACTTTGTAGCGGGGCATGGGCAGCTCACCCCTGTAATCCTCAGGACTTGGGAGTCTGAGATTGGGGGACTGGGGCTCCCGCAGCCCAGGCAGGAAAGTCCCTGAGGTTCCGTCCCACAATGGGAAGGGGGCACACGCCTGTGGCCCCAGCAGCTGCAGGGAGCGTCGAGTCGATGTCCACCTGGGCAGGAAGTGGCGCCCTGTGTCACAAGGAACCAGCAAACAAGGGGGCTGGAGCCGTGGCACCGCAGTTGAATGCCTGCCTAGCAAGCGCAAGGCCCTCATTTCAAACCCCAAATAACAATCCCATTGATGCTAGGACGAGAAGCACACCAAGTACCGTTCACATCTTTTCAGGAAGAAACCACATACGTTATTGTAGAACGGCTCCAGAAATCAGGTGCCAGTGGCTCACACCTACGGTCCTAGCTGTTCAGGAGGCTGAGATCTGAGATCCGAGCATCACCGTGGGAAGCCAGCCTGGGCAGGAGAGTCTGGGGAGCTCATCCCCAATTAACCAGTTCATTGGAGGAACCGAAGTGAGTGGCTTTGAACTTGGTGCTCCCTTTCTTCCCGGTGTGACTCTGGCTGCTGTTAGGACAGTGAGATCCGCGACGCGGCGCCTCGGGGCGGTTCTGCCGGCACGGGCGGTCCCAGTGGGGCCCGGGGGAGTTCTTGCTGCCCGGTCCCTGTGGTCCAGGGTCCGAGTCCACTGAGTCTCCCGAACTCAGAAACCTGCCACCCGCCTTGCTCCACCCATGTCCAGTGCGGACGCTCGCTCAGGACTGAGCGCCCCTGTGCCCAGGCCCACCAGGGCAGCGATGGAAACGTCCAGATGTTCCCTGACGGCCGCGAGGACAGCAGTGGTTATTTGTGAGTGTCCTGGGCCTTGAACTCAGTGTGTGCGCCCTGACCTTGCTTGACCTTTTTGACTCGAGTCCGGCCCTCTACCACTCACGCCACAGCTCCGCTTCCATCCACCTGCTGGCTCGCTGGAGATGGGCGTCTCGCGGGCTCGGCTGGCCGGGCTGGCTTCAGACCCCGATCCCCGGGTCTCAGCCTCCCGAGGGACAGGCGGGAGCCACCGGTGCCCAGGCTTTCGAGACTCCACAAATCACCAACTCCCCATTGTTAACCAGCGAACGCACGGTGGCCACTCGCTGGACGCCCAGCGCGGTCTTCTCCAGACGCGGAGGCAGATTTTTGATGTCAACTAAGAAGATGAAGCAACGTTTTTTGTTTGTCGGTAAGACGCTGTCGACGTGCGTGTGAGCATGGGTGCACGCGGATGCACACGCGTGCAGACGAAGGCCCCACGTGGGTGAAGGCGGCGTTATTGGGCTTGGACTAAAGGCGTGTGGAGTGGGGCGGGGGGGGGGGGTCCGGTGTTGATTCGGGACAGGTTCCAAATGACGGAAGGAAGAGAAAGCAGCCAGACGGCTCCTTCAGAATGAATCCATTTATCATCTTCCCGCAGGCAAACACTGACAAAAATGAAAGGCCGCCCGAGACCGTGAGCCTCGCCTCCACAGCGCCTGCGACGCCCCGAGATGAAGTTGGGGCTCGTGTCAGGGTTCCTAAGGAAACCATGTGTGCTTCTGCCTGGCCGAGCAAACAGACGTGGAAACCCCCCGAGTCAATCATTAATTCACCCATATTATTATTGACGGCATCTGGAGAGACTCGCCTAGTCCTCCTTTCTTCCAAGCGCTCGAGAGTTCTCGCTCATCGCAAAGCAAACACTCGGACGGCCACTTTCGGGGTGAGTATTCCCCTCTTCAGCGCGCGCTCCGGAGACCCAGGAGGGGACCCTCTCGGATCTTAACGGATCAAAGGGAGTGGGGGGCTGGGGGGGGGGACACAACCGTGCTTCGTGAGTCGCCTATCTTTTCTTTTCTCCTTTGACTCTGTGGCTTTTGCTGAGACTCGAAAGCCCATTAAAGCGACGTGGACTTGGAGACAAAGCGCCTTCCCAGTCGGCAAACACAGCCGCGCGGACGGCCGTTCCCAGGCTCCTCCTGTGGCCCGTGCGGGTGGCACCCGGTGAGGCCAGGGGGAGGGGGGCGTGGGCACGGCTGGGCAGCCCCGGAAGTGGCTGCTGAGGTGCAGCGCCCCCCTGCGGCAAGCCGGGGGGGCTGCAGCCACCCCGTGCTCCCTCCCTCTCTCCCTCCCAGTGGGATGGGGGGCTTCGCTGCCGTGTCCCGCGGTGAGGGAGGCCGAGGCCCTGGGGCCGGCGGTGCCGTTGGCCACGTGCCCATCTTCTGCCTGACCCGGAGTCGCCAGCCTTCCTGTCTCCCAGAGGGACCCGTCGCCACCTGTCACCAGAGGCCAACCCTGTCCCCGGCCCTGCGGGGGGGGGGGGGGTGCCGTCGGGGCAGCCGTTCCTCATGTGCCCCTGCAGCCCTGGGTCTTGGTCAGGAAGTGGGATTGGGGCCTGAGCTGTCAGCGGCTCAGTGGGGGCCAGGCCTGGAGGGCTTGGGGGGGGGGGCTGGGTCTTATGGACAGAAGACAGTCCCCACCAGGGACACAGCTCCTGAGCTCAGCCATCCCTTCTCTGTCCCATGGTGGCACAGGGATTATAATTGGGGGGTGGGTCCCCAAAAGGGACTGCTGCGAGGGGCCCGAGGACGGGTGGGCACTTGGAGTTTGTGGCGGCCACACTGAAGGCGCCTCCCGGCTACTCCAGGACCACCAAAGGAGGCCGAAGGAAGTGGGGGAGAGGCAGCTCCGGGGCCCTGGAGGCTGGAGACGCGGCAGTCCCGGGGGGCCGGCCCCTTAGAACGAGCTCTGACCCAGATGGAGGCTCTGGCCTCTGACCACCGGTCTGTGGGGCTCTGGCCTGGGCTGGATGGGCTGTCACAGTGGAGGGAGAGGCAGAGACAGGAGGTGACAGCGCTCCTGTCTCGGGAGGGGGGACAGTGCAGCCCCCCCCCAACTTCCCCGGCTCAGCGATGTCAGGTGTAGAGGCAGAAGAGGCCCCGCTGGGGCTCCCCACTGGCGTGTGGCCTGCTCTGTGCTTCTCAGATCCCGAGGCCGGGACCTGTGCTCTGAACCCCAGCACTTAGATGAGACAGATTCAGCCTGGGGGCGTGGCTATGTCAGGTCACACGGCATCCGGGGTTCAATCCCCAGCACCACGCGCGATCACACACCAAGACACCTGAGGACCTTGGAGCAGCAAAAGCTCTCCTGCAGTCAGTCAGGCATGGATGGCTCGATCCTATCATCCTAGCTGCTCGGGAGGCTGAGGTCTGCAAGGCTGAGGTTGGACACCAGTCCACGCAGAAAGGCCTGTGAGGTTCCACCTTCACGATGGGCAGCGCCGGGCTGAGCGGAGGGGCGGCGCGTCTGCTGGGACACTTGCCTAGGAAGCCTGGCGTTTGGGGGCCATCGCCAGCACTATGAAAGATAGAAGAGAAACCAAGGGGGAGCGTGCGTGTGCGCGCGTGCGTGCGTGCGTGCGGCGCGTGTGCGTAGGCCCCAGAACTTTTCCGCTCAAGACTGGTGCTCTACCTCTTGGGCCGCAGCGCCACTCTGGCTTTTTGGTGGCTAGTTGGAGGTGAACGTTTTTCACGGACTCACCGGCCTGGGCTGGCTTTGAACCTCGCTCCTCGGGCCTCAGCTGTCTTGAGTGGCTGGCATTCCAGGCGTGAGCCACTGGCACGTGGACAGGTTAGGATGTGGAGCTGCCAATGCTCTCCTGGTTAGGATCCTGTGACCCCCACGGGCGCCCCTGGGGGGGGCGTGGAAGGCGGTGCGAGGCTGCACGGCGCAGGGCCGGTGGCCGCCGGGGCCGGGGGGGGGGCAGGAAGCTCCCCGCACACAGGGCCTGCGTCCCGTGGGCACTCCAGAGCCCGGCCCGGCCGCGTCTCCCCGTCTCCCCGTCTCCCTGGCAGTCCTCCCCTCCTTCCCTCCCTCTCGGAGGGCTGAACTCCGACAAGCCGGAGCTTCCCTAAGGCAAGGGCTCCTGAGCTTTGTCATCCTCCCAGAAAAAATGTGATTTATGATCTATTCCTATTTGCCAGACACTCCTTCCCCAGGAATGAGCACTCAGCCCCGAGGAGGGGGCCCTCCCCCCCCCCCGCCCGCCCCGTCCTGCCCCCACCACAGCCCCCCTCCTCACTGTCATAGCAGATCAAGCGGTGTCTGGAGCAGGGAGTGCTGTGTGGCATTTTATGATGTTTTAATGATGTTTCAGAGAGTCAAACACTTAACACATGGATGGCAGCACAAGGCCGGCCCGCAGTTTGCTCCTCAATTTCCTGTTCTGAGGAGAGGAGCTCAGGGTGAGCTGAAAGGGATTGCATTGGAGGTCCATGGCAGAGGGGTGCTGAGCAGGCCCGGGCCCTGGGTTCAATCCTCAGCCCACACTCCAAGGAAGGGAGGAGGGAGGGAGGGAGGGAGGGAAGGAAGGAAGGAGGGGAAATTGTATTTCCTTGTACTTCTTCTAGTTTACAAGAAACAGCTCCGTATTTATGCTGGGTGCCTGGGGTTCACGCCTGTAATCCTATCTACTGAGGGGGATGAGGTCTGCCAATCAAGGTTCAAAGTCAGCCCAGGTAGACAAATCCGAGAGCTGTTCATCTCCCATTAACCCCCAAACAACTGAAAGTGGAGCCGTGGCTCAAGTGGTAGAGCACCGGCCTTGAGCAAAAGAGTGAAGGAAGAGCCCAAAGCCATGAGTTCAAGCCCCAGTACCAGAACACACACACACACACGCACACGCACACACACACACACACACACACACACACACACACGGATGTTCCGCAGTAATCTGGCATTTCAAGTGCAGGAGGGAGCAGACACTGGAGACCACCCCTTCGGCCGAGCCTTCTTAGAGGCCCTTTGTGAAGCCGGCGCGCAGGGACGGGAACGGCCTCCCCTCTTCTCCTAGACTCCTGGGTTCAAGTTGCCAGCTGAAGATAAGCAGCGGCACTCAGAGCCGTGCCAGCGGCAGGAAGGGATTTGATCTCTGGATCTGATTGCTCAGCCCAAGTCAAGAGGCCGAGCCTTCAACAATGTCTCCATCTCACCACACTTCCTTAAAAATTCTCCAAGGGGTAACCTGAGCCTCTGAGAAATGACCCCAAATGTCAGTAGGACAAAACTTCCCTCCCAAGACATAATGAGGGGAGCACAGCCAGGTGTCCCCCCCCATCTCCTTTGTTCTGTCTGCTTTAGAGGGGTTTAGCAGCGCCTTGCTGTGTCTTTGTTAAAGTGAATTGCTTAAAAAAAATTATATAAATAGACCCGGCCCCAGTGGCTCACGCCTAATTCTAGTTATTCGGGAGGCTGAGATCTGTGGTTGGAAGCCAGCCTGGGTAGAAAAATCTGTGACACTAATAGCTCTAACCACCCAAAAGCCAGAAGTGGACCTGTGGCTCAAGTGTAAAGCACCAGCCTAGAGAAAGGAAAGGCCCTGAGTTCAAGCCCTAGTACTGGCACACACACACACACACACACACACACACACGTTACATGCATAACAATCATTTCTAATCGAATTTATCTAGTGAAAAATGCTCCTTTTACCTAGTTTGTGTGTGTGGAGTAACACCAGTGTTTCAGGGCGATGTCTGTCTTTCGTTTAACTGTGTGCACCTCGGAGCGGCTGCTGAGTTCTTTCCTCAGCACCGTGAAGACACGCTGGCCACGCAACCGAGGACGTCCCGGATGGACGGCTGCAGAGCGCATGTCACCAGGGAAGCCACCCCCTGCCAGCTTGGGCGGGTCTGCTCTGTGTACCGCACAGCACACGGACGAAGCAAGAGGACTCAGAACTGCCAGGCGGGGCTGGCACTTGGGCCCGGACCATTCTTTGCTGGGTGCGTGGTGGTCTCGGTGGCCTCCTCCTGCCTGCAGCCTAAAGGTCTCCAGACATTGCCTGGTGTCCCCCAAGGGGTAAAATCCTGGTCTAAGGAAGGAAGGAAGCTGCACATACCTCGCTAAAAATGACAATGACCAGGGACCCCAAATGCTCTTTGCAGCCACCCATGGAAAGCAGACAAATCAATGGGGAAAGTATTATAGAAACACCAGTTTTGACAAGGAGCAGGGAGAACTTTCTAGGAGGTCCCCACGTGGTCCTGTTTAGCCTGAGCTGGAACCCCAGGTGGGATGAGACCCCGACTTTGCACAGAGGGCTTGCACAGGTGCACAACCAGCCCTGCGCAGAGCTGAGTGCCGGGCCCCACGGTAGGATTTCATCTAATGCGAGGTAGGTGTGGGGGGGGGCAAGGATGGGAATCACTGAACCTCTTCTCCTTGCTTCTGGACAGACACTACGGACCTCCAGCCAGCAAGTCAGCCGCGACGAGAGACCTAGTGTCCTCTCCCAGGAAGGCGGAGAAGCCAGCCCGAGAGAGAGCACCTGGCCCAGGGCTTCCGCTTATCCAACTCAGCCAGCTCACCCGGGGGGCTCCGGGGGCGGCCTTTCCCAAGGCGGCCACCAGGTGGCGCCCCGCAGTTTTACACGGCAGCTGGCCCGTGCCCAGGGGCTCCCTGGATGGGGGGGAACTGGCTTGGAGAAGGGGGGGTGGGGTGGCGGGGAGGCAGAATCCGTTTGCATTGTGGCTCAGCCTTGACAGGGCACGGGGGGGGGGGGAGGGGATAACGGGGCTCCCAGGTGCAGGACAAGGCGTGCGATAGCACTTGGAGGCAGAAATGAGAGCCGCCTTTGCGGGGTGAAGAGCCTCTGGGCTGTAGGGGTAGTCAGAAATTCCTGTGTCCCCCACCGCCCCCCCCCCCCAAGTTATGAGACTTGCTCCAACCACGTCTCCATCCTGGGCTCACTTCCTGACATCCCAGGTCGTGTACAAACATTTCCTCCTTAAGAATCTCAGGTTAATAACAAGGAAAGAGAGAGAGAGGGGGGAAAAAAAGGGGGCCAACCATCCATTACTTCACAGTTGCTCCTGGTGGTGTTGCACGAGCCACAACAACAACTGAGCTAGATGAGCCGGGGTGGTCGCTCTGCCTGGGGGCGTCCAGCACAGGCTGCTGGGTCATGTGACCACTCTTAAGGGCGTGGAGGGCAGGGGTGGCACGCCCTTGCGGGGGGGCGTGGCATTGTGAGGTACTGACGCGGAGGCATGGGAGTGATCCTAATGGGGTGTGTGTGTGTGTGTGTGTGTGTGTGCGCGTGTGTGCGCATGCGCGGGCATGACTCGCACCCGTACCGGGGCTTGAACTACGGGCCTGGGTGCTGTCTCTCAGCGTGTCGGCTCGAGGCTGGCTCTTCCCCCACCGGCGCCGCCGTTTGTACTTCTTCGGTCTTTTGGAGGTGAACGGTAATGAGAGTTACACGGCCCTCTCGGCCCGGGCCGCCTTGGAGGCTCAGCCCTCGCATCTCAGCCTCCTGAGTAGCCAGGGTCACAGGGCCACCGTCGCTTGGCTGTCGGCTGCGCTGAGCGTGAGCCGGGCGGCAGACACGGTTCCCGGAGCTTCCTCCCTCCGTCCCGTGTCACTGTCCCACCCCGCCCCTGGGGCCCACACCTGGGGCGGTGCTCGGGGCAGGGTTTGGATACAGGTGCTTGGACAGCAGGGTGGAATTGGGGGGGGGGCTCCTCTCAGTGCCAGACCCCCCACCAGGAGGGTCTAAGTGAGGGGGGAGCTGCTCCTTGAGCACAGACGGCGGGGGTCCACGCTGGCCTCTCTCTGAAAGGCAGTAGGGCCAGGCGCCGGCGGCTCCCGCCTGCAATCCTAGCTACTCCGAAGGCTGACGCCTGAAGATTGTGGTTCAAAGCCAGCCAATGCAGGAAAAGTCCACCCCGCCCCCCGGCCCCCAGGCTCTTATCTCCAATTAACCGCCAGAAGCGGAGCTAGGGCTCAAGTGGTAGGATGTCAGCTTTGAGCGAAAACGCTAAGCGAAAGTGTGAGGCCCTAAGTTCAGCACAGGTAACCCCCGCCGCCCCCCCTATATTTTAACTGATTATTGTTACTCTTTTCTTACTGTGACTAATGTCTAAATTAGACTTTATGGTCCAGTAAGCATATAGAAGAGAAGACAAAGTATACATAGATTCTGCGAGCCAAGTGCTGGTGGCCCACGCCTGTAATCCTAGCCACTCAGGAGGCTGAGATCGGAGGATTGAGGTTCAAAGCCAGCCTGGGCAGCCAAGTCCCCCTGAGACTCTTGTCTCCAATTTATCACAGAAAAAGCTGGAAGTGGCACTGTGGCTTAGGTGGTAGGGCAGTAGCCTTGAGCAAAAGGAGCCCAGGGACAGTGCCCAAGCCAAGTTCAAGCCCCGGGACCAGCAAAGAAAAAACCAGAAGATTCTGAGATTCTCTGGTTTCGGGAGGTCATGGAACACAGCCCCGTGGGTAGGGGTTTGCTGGGCAAGCTGTGTGCCAGCCAGGCTCGTGGCTAACTTTGGCTCCTATTTAACCTTTACCACACCCTGTTTTCCTGGACTCTCTGGGGCCAAGGTGTGCACTGTCTGAGCTCTTCCCTAACATTTCACCCTGAAATCGGTTAAGTGAGGCCTTTAGCTTAGGAGGGAGCTCAGTGGTAGAGCATGGAGAGGGAGGGAGGGAGGGAGGGAGGAGGGAGAGAGAGAGAAAAAGTGGGAGGAAGGGAGAGAGGGAGGGAGAGACTGAAAGAAGGGAGAGAGAGGAGGAAAGAAGAGGGAGAGGGAGGGGAGAAAGGAGGAAAGGAGGGAGGGAGGAAGGAAACAGACAAAATTACTTCGGAGAATCTGGTAGGCAAGATGGTGGGAACAGAGCGAGCAAGGAAGAGGAGGCTGAGGATGACATCCAAAGCGGGGTGTGGGCAGGCGACTGGGGTGGGTGGTTAGACAGGGTGGGATTGGGAACAGAGCAAAGGAGTTGGGTTGGAGAGGCCCGGCCGTGAGGAAGGCCTCAGGAGGCAGGAGGAGAGGGAGAGGTGTTTGGAGGGGATGTGTGAGTTGGGGGGCGCATGGGGGTCCACAGAACCCCGAGGCCCTGGGCCCCAGGCCTCCAGGGGGAGCTGTGGGCTCTGCTCACCCCTCCCCTCCCCCCCCCGCGACCTTCACCTCTGCTGGCCTGCGGCTGCCCACACCCCAGCCCCGTCATCCCCGGACAGTTCCAACTGCTCCCCTCGCTGACCACAGCTTCCGAAGCTGCCAGTCCTCTCCGCCTCCACCCCCTGACCTCGCCCTGATCTCGGCTCCTGGCACCCACCCTGGGGCCCCTGACCACACGGGCACCGGCCCAGCTATTCTCTTGCCAATGCCCTCAACGGCTTGG
>NC_063161.1:3358985-3376154 GCF_023159225.1 Perognathus longimembris pacificus | reverse complement strand
CCTCGTCCTTCCGTCCTGCTCATCCAGAAAATCCAAGCCAGGGTTTAACAGCACCTGTCTCCACCTCTGCCCAGTCTCCACGCGCGGGGAGCAAGCCCACACCAAGGATGTCGGGGCCCACAAAGCCATGGCACCCAGAGACAGCTGCTTGCCCTGGCCCGCCCAGTGGATGGCTTTGCCCTCCAGTTCACAGAGGGGCCAAGACCTGCGCCTGCGACACCCCACCAGCCTCCCCTTCCTTCTCGTTCTGCAGATGAGGAACCGGAAACTCTGAGACGGAGGTGCCGGTTGGACCCCAAATCCAGAGGTGGCACCAAACCGACGTCACGGATTTTACAGCAAATTAGACGAATAAGGTTCCACCTACCACCACGGAGCTTGCGCTAGAGGAAGACAATCAACAAATAAATGAATACTCTAAATGATCACAGGCTGAGCCCCAGCGTCTGTGTCTGTAATCCTAGCTACTCAGGAGGCTGAGATCTGAGGATCACAGTTCAAAGCCAGCTTGGACAGAAAAGTCTGTGAGACTCTTATCTCCAATTAGCCAGCAAAAAGTCAGAAGTGGAGCTGTGGTTCAAGAGGTAGAGCTCCAGCTTTGAGCAAAAAAAGCTAAGGGATAATGCTGAGGCCCTGGTTTAAACCACTCGTGTGTGTGTGTGTGTGTGTGTGTGTGTGTGTGTGTGTGTATTAAAAGGTTAATGACTTGGGGGGGAGCAAATGTGGTGGCTCAGCCTGTCATCCTAACTCCTTGAAAGGGAGGGTCAGGGATCAAGGTCAGCCTGGGAAAAAGGTTAATAAGACCCCACCTCAAGGAACAAAGCGTTCATGATGGTACATGGCAGAACCCAACTACATGAGAAGCACAGGCTGGAGGATTTCAGTTCTGCTGGGCAAAATGCACAATGCCCTATCCACAATAAGTGAAGATATAAAGGGCTAGGGGTGTGGCTCAAGGGACTACCAACTGAATTAAAACTTTAGTGCAGAGAGAGAGAGAGAGAGAGAGAGAGAGAGACCAATGCAAGCCTGTGATCCTAGCTACTTGGAAGGCAGAGATGTTTTGAGGCCAGCTTGGACATAAACGTTTGTGAGATCTCATCTTAACAAGTGGCTGGGCATAATTATGAACTGCTCTATCTTTTTCTTTTTCTTTTCTTGCTGGACTGGCACTTTTGTCACTGGAGTCACACCTCCAACCCTTCTTTTTGCTAGCTATTTTGGAGATGACCTCCCAGGCTTCTTTTGAACTATGATCCCCGTGACATCAGCCTCTTGTAGAGTGAGGACTTACAAGCGTGAGCCATAGTGCTCTGCTTCACCTCTTTCGTTCATTCTGTTAGAAATTTGGAAATTCCTCTCGTGTGTGTGTGTGTGTGCGTGCGTGTGTGTTGGTACTATGGCTTGAGCTGGATACTGTCCCTTGGCTTTCTCTGCTCAAGGCTAGCACTCTATTACTTGAGCCACACACAGTTCCACTTCTGGCTTTTTGGTGGCCAATGGGAGGCCCGAACCTTACAGGCTTTCCTGCCCAGGCTGGCTCTGAACCTTGATTCTCAGCTCTGGGCCCCCTGACTCCATCCTCTCTTCTCTTGCGCTCTGTGCTCTGTTTCCTGGAGCTTCTGCCTGGTACCCCGATGGGAACGAACCTTGCGCCGTGGGCGTCCCGGCTTCCCTCGTGCTCCTGTGCCCAGCACGGCTGCCTTCGTTTCGTATGGGCTCCGGGTGTGTGGTGGGCCCTGGGGTCTGGCCGAGGAGCTCCGGGCACGGCCCCCCGCGAGGGCCCTCCGGGAGGAGTCGGAGGCCCGGGTGGAAGCGGCTCAGGGGTCGCTCCTCTGGCTCTTGGCCGCTTGGATTTGCTTCCTGTCTGCGGCGTTCACAGTCTCGTGTCCCCGAGGGCACGGAGAAGGCGGGGTTTGTGCACGTACCCCCCCCCCCCCCCGCCCCATGCTGCCACGCTCATCCACGCACGCAGTCGCCCCAGGCCAACGGCCGGCTCGCGGGGGTGAGCCTACCCATGGTGCACTGCTCCTCCGGGAGGGGAGCGAGGCTCCCGGCAGAGCCCCGGTGCCCCTCCGCACGCTGACCGCAGCCTTTGCGCGGTCACTCTCTCGCGTCGGGTGGTTTCATGACGTTACTGGGAGGGACACGTGTCTACGGGCCATCTAGTGCATTCCTTTATCGGTCCTGCTGGGATTTGAACTCAGGACCTCACACTTGGCCCCCATGCCTTTTGGCTTTGGTATTTTTCAAGGCTGACCTGAGTTTGGACCCTCTCATTTGTGATTCCTGTGTAGCTGGGATGACAAGGGTGAGCCGCTGCTCTCAGTGTGTGTGTGTGTGTGTGTGTGCGTGTGTGTGCGTGTGTGTGTGTGTGTGCAGGTCCTGGGGCTGCTGGAACTCAGAGCTTGGGCTCTGCCCCTCCCTCAGCTGTTGTGCTCAAGGTTAGTGTTCTACCACTTGAGTCACAGCTCCACTTCTGGCTTTTTCTGGTTCCGTGGTGGTAAGAGTCGTGTGGACTTTCCTTCCCCGGGCTGGCTTTAGCACTGTGATCCTCGGCCTCAGCCTCCTGAGCTGCTAGGATTACAGACGTGAGCTGCCGGGGCCCGGCTCTGCGATTAGGTTTTTATTGGTTGAGATGGGGTCTTATGGATTTCTTTTTTTTTTGCCCAGGCTGGCTTTGAACTTCAGTCTTCCTGATCTCTTGAGTAGCAAGGATGTAGGCAGAACCGCCCCCCCCCCCCAACCCTTGCTATTTAGCACATTCTTTTTCTATCTTGTCCCAAAGTGGAAACTTGTCCTATTGGTCCAGAAAGCACTTTGGGCAGCGCAGGTCTTCCCAGCCACAGAGTGGCGTTTGTAAGACTCTCTTCTGTAGTTTCCTGCGCGATTTGTAACGGGGCTGGAGCAGACGCCGTGAGTTCTGAGAGAGGAACTCCACTTTCCCGTAGACATGACCACTGGCACACGCAGGGCGGAGGAATTCTCGCGCGGGAGGTCCACCCGGACCTGTGGCCCCAGAGGAGGTCCGCCCGGGCCTATGCTCGCAGTGGTGGTCTTGTCTCTCTGTGGCAGTACTGGGGATTGAATTCAGGACCTCGTGCTAGTCGTGCGAATGTTCTAGCACTTTGTGCCGCACCCCCAGCCATTTTAATTTTGAGACTGGTCACAGGCTAGGATCCACTTCATGGCTCCTCTTATGGAACTGGGATTACAGGTACGTGCTACCATGCCTGGTGGGGGCGATGGGCTTCGGAGCGCAACAGGTGAAGAGCCCCCAGGTGATGGGAGGGTTTGGAGCAGAGCCAGCCCAGCAGCTACTGTGGCTTCAGGACTGGTTTACACTCGGGAAGTTCAGGTGGAGGAAGCCGTGGGCGCCCTTCCTTCCTCCTCCGTCTCTCAGCTTCCCCACGGGGTGGTATTCTCGACTTCAGACGCTCTTGCATGTATGTCCTTTGGCACCGGCTCTTTGGCAGCAAGTTGTGTTTTTAGCACATGGCATAGTGCTGCACTATTTTGGTTTCTAGTATTTCTGTGGGGGATGCAGCCTACTCAAAGCCTTACGCTCTTAAAAATAAACCTGGAGGCAGGGCTCAAGTGGTAGGTCCTGTGTAGAGATGGATGCTCTACCCCCTCCCCCTCCCCCTTGCCTGCCCGCCCTCTGTACGGGCCCCATGCTCACTGCCCCCCCTCCACCGCCCCCACTTCCTCAGTCACTGGTTGTACACTCTGTAGGCCACCCCAGCCCCCCACGGCTTTCCTTCCGGGGTCACCGTGGCCTTGGGCTGACTGTGACTCACCCCGGTCCAGGGAGAGTTGCCTACAGGCTGGAGCTGGCCGGTCCCTCCGCTTTTCACACTCTGTTCTCCCTAGCTTTCAATTGGACCCAGTGCAGAAGACAGCTGCACGATCACATCTGCACCGTGCGGCTGAGCACGGGACGTCAAAGCCAGGGCACGGGAGGCAGCGGGCTTGTCCTTGCTGGTGACACAATCTCCCGAGGCAGCCCGTCCGAGGAGAGAGACGCGGGCAGCGGGCGGAGGGGCGTCACGGACAGGCAGCGGGCAGGAGCCACTGCGGCTCCGGTCTTCCGCTCTTCACACGTATTTGCTTCTGCCCCTTCTTCCTGCCTAAACCCTAGGCCCTGTGGTCCGTTCTGCCTTTACCATTTTCCCCACTCATTTCCCATCTGTCTTCTCTCTACCCCTCTCTCCCTCTCATTCAACATTGCACTTTTTGTCTTGCTTGTTCAGTGGGCTGAAGACACACATTGATGTCACAGATCGCACCTGAGGTTCAAGTCTTCTTGCACGTCAACATGGTGGCATACTTGCGTAGTGTATCTAAGGGAAGAGATGCCACGGAGCCCCGGTGACATATGTAAGCCCTTGGTCCCCTCGTTCCGTCAGGTGGACAGTGCCACCCGGTGCTTGAGAGCCTCGTTGCCCTCGGTTCCTCCTGTCCATGGCTCTCTCTCCCTTCTTACGTTTTTGGTGGTACTTAGGGATTGAGCTCGGGCCCCCGTCTTGGTTGTCAGGTCCTTCACTACTTGGGCCGCACCCCCAGCACCATTCTACATTTTTTTGCATTATTTTTGAGGTGTGTCGGGGGGGGGGGGGAGGTCTTGACTTCTGCCCACCTGGGCTGTGATCCTACTTGTGGGAATGACGGGTGTGTCATCGTACCTAGCCATGGGTGGAGACGGGATTTCACACACTTTGATGTCCAAACGGGCCTAAACCACAACGGCACTTAGCTAGGATTACAGGCGTGCGTCACTGTAATTGACTTCTTCCCCTCACCCTCACCTGTACTGGGGTTTGAACTCAGGGCCCTGGGCTTGCTAGCCTCTTGAGCCATGTCCCCAGCCCTTTTTATCTTCCCTTATTTTTCAGGCAGGGTATCATGTATTTTTGCCTGGGCTAACCTGACATGAGAAAGCCCCTACCCATGCTCTCCCCGTAGTGGGGTTCACAGCCATGTACCATCACGTAGTGGGGTTCACAACCATGCACCATCATGCGCACCTCAGTGGGTGAGATGAGGTCTTGCTAACCTGTTGCCTAAGTTGGCCTCCCACTGAGATCTCCCTGATCTTCCTACCCTGAGTACATTAGGGGGTTGGGAGTAGAATGGAATGCTGACATATTTCTAAAAGTTCTAGAATGCAGGGAAGCACACTGCAATCAGGAACAGCACTGCAATAATCCCAGCCAAGAAATCTGAACTCCATGGGGAATATTTGCTGGGAGACTCAGAGGCCGTTTTGTTTTACAGTAGGGGATAAAATACTAAAGATGGCGATTTCCATGCACGGAAAGGAAACTTTACGAGACCCTAATCTTTGAGTAAAAATCGGCGGGTTTTGCCCGCGAGCCTAAGGGTCCTTCAGCATCTTGAGTTGTCGGGAACACTGAAAGAGGACCCCACAGAGCTCATGGGTGGGAGGGGCAAACAGGAAGCCAAAGCAGTGGGAAAGGCTGAAGGGCTTTACACAGTAATTCGCACACAGCCTTCTCTAGGCAGTGCTGGTGCCCATTGTGTCTTCACGTTTTATTTAGCAAAGAATGTAAAAAGTGCCACATTATATACACACTCCTGCACTACACTTGGAATGCAGAGGGTTTGAGCGTTTGCATTTTTTTTAAAGTGGCCCCCAGAGCAATTTGCACAATTATGTTTTCTGTTCTCTCAATAATGTATCCCTTTTCAGGGCTGGAAGCATGTCTTACTGATCTACCTCCAGCAACTAGCATGGGGTTTGGCAGTAATTCTTGCTAAATGTATACACAATACAACTTAATTAAGGGTGGTGGCAAGAAAAACAGGTGGGTTGCCAACAGCATCCAGAGAAGTCCGTATCCTGTGAAGCATATTCATCCCCCTTAGAAGCAGACCCAGGTTGGGCCAGGTGCTAGTGGCTCACATCTGTCTGTAATCCCAGCTATTCAGGAGGCTGGTATCTGAGGATTGCGGTTCAAAGCCAGCCTGAGCAGAAAAGTCCAGGGGATTCTTATTTCCAATGAACCACCAGAAAAACCACAAGTGGTGCCGTGGCTCTAAGTGGCAGAGCACTAGCCTTGAGCAAATGAGCTCAGGGACATACCTAGGCCCTGAGTTCAAGCCCCATGAGTGACAAGACAAGACACTCTGGTGCTGTATCACACCCTCATTCCGCAAAACACAATTCAGGACACAGCTGTGGTAGAATTTAGCACCCACTGCTAATTAGGTTTTAAATTCTCAATGAGCCGGAAGAGTATAGAGTATACTGTCACCCTCCGCTCGTGCCTAGACTATCAGACAAGGCCTGAGTGTTCATGGGCTGAGATTTACCAGCTGGTGACAGATTGCTCTACAGGGTGTGTGCGCGTGCGTGCGTGCGTGCGTGCTGCACAGACATCAGTGACCCCAGGGCAGAATCCAAGTCTCCAGCCTTAAGAGAGGGATAAGATTGTGCCTGGCCTCTCCCTCCCAGGACCCACAACCAGCAGTGCGGGAGGGGAGGAGAGGAGACCCTCTCCCAAGTCCCTTCCCCTGGGCCCCCATCTGTCCAGCATCCTCTCCTCGGAAGGAATTCCATCGCTGCCAGGTCCTCTGTCCTGAACCCCATTCCCCCTCATCCCTTCCCCTGGTGAAGCCCCTGTCCTAGGCCCGTCTCTCCTCCCCTGATCCAGGCCCATGTCCTGAATCCCAGAGTCCCCCATTCCTCTGCCCGAGAAGGCCCTGTTGGGGCCCCCGTGCCTCCCCCGAGGAAGCTCCTGTCCTGGGGCCCCCCCCATCCCTCCCCTGGGGAAGTCCCTCCCCATCCAGGTTCCCCCTCCCTCCAGTCCTGAGCCCCAGGGCCCCCCATCCCTCCCCTGGGGAAGACCCTCCCTATCCCAGGTCCCCCCCTCCAGTCCTGGGCCCCAAGGCCCCCCATCCCTTCCCTGGGGAAGCCCCACCCCGTCCCAGGTTTCCTTCCCTCCCCCCACCCAGTCCTGGGCCCCAAGGCCCCCCATCCCTCCTCTGGGGAAGCCCCCATCCAGGTTCCCCCTCCCTCCAGTCCTGGGTCCCAGGATCCCCCCCCCATCCTGCCCCTGGGGAAGCCCCTCCTCCTCTCAGGTCCCCCCCCAAGGCCTGGGCCCCAGGGCCCCCCATCCCGCCCCTGGGGAAGCCCCTCCTCCTCCCAGGTACCCCCTCCCCCAGTCCTGGGCCCCAAGGCCCCCCATCCCTCCTCTGGGGAAGCCCCCATCCAGGTTCCCCCTCCCTCCAGTCCTGGGTCCCAGGATCCCCCCCCATCCTGCCCCTGGGGAAGCCCCTCCTCCTCTCAGGTCCCCCCCCCAAGGCCTGGGCCCCAGGGCCCCCCATCGCGCCCCTGGGAAGCCCCTCCTCCTCCCAGGTACCCCCTCCCCCAGGCCTGGGCCCCAGGGCCCCCCATCCCTCCCCTGGGGAATTCCGCCCCTCCTCCTCCCAGGTCCCCCCCCCCCCAGGCCTGGGCCCCAGAGTCCCCCATCCCTCCCCTGGGGAATTCTGCCCCTCCTCCTCCCAGATCTTCCCCCCAGGCCTGCGCCCCAGGGCCCCCAATCCCTCCCTTGGGGAAGCCCCTCCTCCTCCCAGGTCCCCCCCCCCCAGTCCTGGGCCCCAGGGCCCCCCATCCCTCCCCTGGGGAAGCCCCTCCTCCTCCCAGGTCTCCCCCCCCCAGGCCTGCGCCCCGGGGCCCCCCATCCCTCCCTTGGGGAAGCCCCTCCTCCTCCCAGGTCCCCCCCCAGTCCTGGGCCCCAGGGCCCCCCATCCCTCCCCTGGGGAAGCCCCTCCTCCTCCCAGGTCTCCCCCACCCCAGGCCTGCGCCCCAGGGCCCCCCATCCCTCCCTTGGGGGTCCCGTCTTCAACACCCAAGGTACAGCACGTGCTCCCCCGGGGGGGGTCGCCCCAGGTTCCCCCACCTCCCAGACACCCCCCCACCCCGCCCCCGCCCCCGCGCGGGACTTCCGGCGGCGCCCCCTCCCCTCAGGCGGGACTTCCGGCGGCGCCCCCTCCCCCGCGGAGCCGCGCCGCGCCGCGTCGTCGTCGTCGTCGTCGTCGTCCGCCCGAGGCGAGCGGAGCGGAGCGGAGCCGGCGGGCTGTGGTGCCGCAGTGCGGCGGCGGCGTCTCCCCGCAGGGCCGCGGCGCGCGCCCCCTCCCTCCGCGCCTCCCCGCCGCCCGCCCGCCCCCTCCCCGCCGCCGCCGCCGCTCCCGCCGCCGCCGCCGCCGCCGCCGCGTCGTCCGTCCTCTCGGGCTCCGCGTCCTCCCCGTGCTCGGCCGAGCTGCGAGCGGCAAGATGGCGGCGCCCAGGCCTCTGCCCGCCCGGATGTCGGGCGTCCTGGTGCAGGCGCCCATCCAGGACCTGGAGGCGCTGCGCGCGCTCACGGCGCTCTTCAAGGAGCAGCGGAATCGGTAACGGCGGCGGGGCGGGCGCGGGCGCGGGGGGGTGGGGGGTGGGGTGGGGGGGCGGCCGGGGAGGGGGCGGGGCGGGGGGAGGGGAGGCCGCGTCCGGCTCGCGAGTGTGTGCGTGTGTGTGCGTGTGTGTGCGTGTGTGCGCGTGTGTGCGCGCGGGCCCGGCCCCGGGGGCTGCACCGAGGCCCGAAGCTCGTCCGAGGCCTGCAGGCCGGAGCTGCCCCCCCCGCCCCCCGTCCCCCCCCCCAAGCTTGAGCCCTCCCGGCCGGATTGTACCCATGCACCGAAAGGAAAATAAAGCAAGCTGTGGAAACGCTAAGCCACGTCCCCCCCCACCGCCCCCCGCCCCCCGCGCCCGTGTGCCATTGTCCTTTTTTTTTTCTCTCTAGACCTCAGTTTCTCCTAATGGTTGATGGAATGGATGTGGGACAGGACCTCTCGGGCTGGACTAAAAATACGGATAAATGAAATAAAGCGTATTGGAAATGATAAAAAAAAGTTATGTCCTGATTCCTCCCACCCACCCCCCCCCCCCCCACTGCTGGTTTGCCTGCCGTGGTGGTTTTCTCAGGTTCCTCTCCTGCTGAATGGAGGTCATGTTGGACTACGTGGAAGGATGCATCTCTCAGACCCTTGCCTAGCGTTGAACCCTGGTGATCTCGTCGTCACTTAACACGTTGCCCCTTCCCCCTGTTCTAGCTGATGAAGTGGGAGCTTGGAAGGCTTTGTTCTTTCTGCCCTAGGGAGATGAGATTAACCCCCCCCCCCCCCCAGTCCTGGGGGTGCAGGCAAAGGGCCAGGAACTTGAAGGACTGGAACAACCGCTCTTGGGTTGGTCAGGATGGTCACGTAGAGGCCCTTTCTATCCTAGACCACATCTCTTGCCCTTTGCCTCAGTCACAGTAGGGAGGAAAGAGTGCAGCTGCGTGGGCTTTGAAGGCATCCAGGCACTGCTACTTGGGCTTTTGGGCAGAATATTAATTGGTGCGTTGTCACTGGGACGCCTGTGGATGGATTTAATGCTTAGGCAGAGCTGTACCCTGTGGGAACTACACCTTAGGGACCAACCATTTATTGAACACCACTGTAGGATAGGCTCTTTGTTAACACAGGATCATATGTGTATATATATGTATGTACACACACACACGATTAAGCTGAGGTTTGTACACCCAGGAGTGAGATTCCACGGTGTAACCTCTTTGAACAATTAAGCAGTTTAACAATTGACAAGGAAGCTGAAAGATGACAGGGCCTGAGGGGCAGAGAATCAGAGAGGAAAGGAGGATGATCGATGGTCATAATTACTCAGTGGACATGTATAAAAATGGAACATGGAACCTGATGAGACTGGTCTGCATGGGGGGGAGATTAAAGGAGAGTGACTCATGGAGAAGCATTGTATAGATAAATGGACACGTTAAAAAGAAACTCCCTGTACCACTGCTTGAAGGTAAACAGGTTCATGGCTGAGGGTTGGGGGTATGAAATGAATGTGACATGATTCCTTTTATCAAGCATGTGAGGGAATTAATAGAGAATCAAGTTAGCCTGGATTTCTGTCCAGTGCTGGTGTTGGCACTGGATGCTTGAGGATCTCTTGGGTAGATTGTTAAACTGGGAAAGGCCAAGATTACCACAGCCACTGTCTGCAGATGAGAGGGCTACCACCAAAAACAATGTTGGGGCTGGGGAGAGGTGTTTGCTTGTCTGCAGAGAGGACATATGCAGAGTGAAACATAGGTTGGTTATGTGACTAGTCCAGAGAAAAGCAAATGAACCCTCAGAGAAGCAAATAGGAAACAACAGGCAACAAAAAATGAGAGGAAAGGCCGAAAGCAGTTGTAAGGTTGTTATCTTGGTGGAACAAAAGTTGAGAGGAATCTTCATGTGGTCCTGAAGTGTTAGATTCTGTTGTGGTAGCTGCATCAGTCGGTGGAAAGAGCAGTGACTTTGGAGCCAAGTAGTCCTGAACCTAAGTCTTTGTTTAGCTCTGTGGACTTACTGTTTCTTACCTTGAAAATGGAATAAAAAGCAAAGTGTGGTAACTCCTGTATTCTCAGCTACCGGGGAGGCGGAGATCACAGGGGATGATGGTTCGAGGCTAGCTTGGGGAAGAAGTTAGCAATACCCCATTTCAGTCAAAAGCTGAGCACAGGCTTGCATGTCTGTCATCCTGGTGCCACCAGAATGAAAATGGGCCAATACTAGCTACCTGGCAGCATTATGAGGCTCTAAGGCGTAGCATTGGTTTGTACCAAGTAGCTGCTGTATGTTTGACCTGCTATTAAATAGCTGATCTGTGAGATTGATTGTGGTACCTAGCTGGGAACTTAATTGTGTTTAATTTTCCTTATTGAAAACAATAGAGACTTTCAGGAAGGTGATAGTTTATTCTTGAGGTTTACAGAGAGGGCGCCTAGCTACTCAGGAGGCTGAGAGCTGAGGATGGGTGTTCAAAGCCAGCCTGAGCAGAAAAATGCCTGTGAGACTCCTCTCTCCAGTTAACCACTCAAAAACCAAAAGTGGCGTGTGGCTCCAGTGGTAGACCACTATACCTGAGCACAAAGAGGCTCAGGACAGCATCCAGACCCTGCGTTTAATCCCCACAACCGACAAAAAATAAAAAAAAATTAAAATAACATTCTCACACCCCATTGTAAGTGTTTTTAAATGTGCTCACAGGCCTTTTGTCCTTAGGAGGAGGTTGTGTGGCTGAAGCATAAAATAAGGCAGAAGTTCCCAGACCAGGTCTTGAAAGGTGTTGCAGCTTTCTCTCTGCTTTGTCCGGGAACACTTGAGGAGGTGCTCACCCGTGGGTGTGCAGAGCTGCTCCTCCGGAGGGCCTGAGCTGCGTGTGTGAGCACATGAAGACTACTGCTCCAGCTTACTAAAATTTGGGGCCAAGTGCTATAGAATAGTCACTAATGCAATCTAAATGCTTCATGCTGTGTCCAGTATTCTGTAGCCAACTTCTTTCTTTCTTTTTTTTTGCCAGTCCTGGGCCTTGGACTCAGGGCCTGAGCACTGTCCCTGGCTTCTCTTTGCTCAAGGCTAGCACTCTGCCACCTGAGCCACATCGCCACTTCTGGCCATTTCCTATATATGTGGTGCTGGGAAATCCAACCCAGGGCCTCATGTACACGAGGCAAGCACTCTTGCCACTAGGCCACATTCCCAGCCAACTTCTTGAACAGCATTTTAATCACTTGTTAAAACTTGGGTATGGTGTAAAATATCATGCTTCTAAACGAACCCTTGTCTTAGAGCTTTTTAAAAAATACGTAGTGTCTTCTAATGTACTTAATACTTGCTTAGCATAATAACTTTCTCTTTCCAGACTGAAAAGACCTGTGAGGGTAGAGGTGTTTGACTTTTTTTTTTTTTTTTTTTGGTAATTTTCCTGAGTAGATAATGTTTGAATTTGATGTCTCTTGCCACCTTAGAAAATTGACAGCCAACATTTAAATATCTTTGCTCTCATTTCTTTTTCTTTTGCTTCTGGTACTCCAGTTACACATATTTGTTAAGCCTTTCACTTCATCCTCTATATTTATGGGCACTTTTCTGTACCTTTCTTTTTTTTTTTTTGCCAGTCTTGGAGTTTGAACTCAGGGCCTGGGTACTGTCCCTGAGCTTCATTTGCTCAAGGCTAGCACTCTACCACTTGAGCCACAGCGCCAATTCCGGCTTTTTCTGTTTATGTGGTACTGAGGAATCGAACCCAGGGCTTCATACAGAGTGCTAGGCAAGCACTCTGCCACTAAGCCACATTACCAGCCCACTTTTCTGTACTTTTTATTTTTAAACTTCTGTAAAATTTTTCCAACTTGCTTTCTAGTTCTCTGATCATCTAATTTGTGGTCACCATTGTGGTCTTAGATTCAAGTATTGTGTTTTTGAGTTTAAATATTTCCATTTCTTTCCTAAATGGTCCTGTATACTGTTGACATTTGTATTGTTATCTCTCCTGAGCATATTAATTACAGTTGTTTTAAAGAATGTGCCTGCTAAGTCTTTCTGTTGTCAGCTTTTGTGTTGAGTCATGTGGTCCTGTCTTTTACTAAACGTGGAATATTGTATGTTGTCCGTTTGAGCCTTTTCTAGTTATATTCTTGTAAAGTATTTGTAAAACCAAAATCAGCCTAAAAACTATTTCTTTCAAAAAATGGACTAACTAAATTTCTTTCTTTTTTTTTTTTTTGTGGTTGTGGTATTGGGGTTTGAACTCAGGACTTTGGTGCTTTCCCTTGCCTTATTTACTTGGTGGCATTCTACCACTTGAACCATGCCTCCAGCCCAAAACTGTCTAAAGTGAATGTTGACCCAAATTTGAGAGCATTCACAAAAATATTTCAACATGGATTATAAATGCAAACATAGACAATGTTTAGAAGAAAACTTGAGATTTATCTTTGTGACGTTGCATGTAGCCAAACATTTCCTGTCCAAAATACAGATAGCACTAACCATGAAAATAAAATACTTCATTAGATTCAACTGTTTACAAATTGAAAACATCATATCAAGCTATTCTGTTAGGTGAGAAGGCAAGTCACAAAGTATTTGCAACATAAATATCTAACAAAAGATTGGCTTCAGGATATATAAGATAGTCTTAGTCAAAACTATAGTTCAGCGGGTGTGGTGGTTGCAGCCTGTAATTCTAGCTACTTGGGAGATAGGGGATTGGTTGCCCTTGCAAAAAAATTAAGATTGGCATTTTAATTCATTGAGCATTCCTTAATTATTCTAGCTATGAGAGAAGTACAGTTGTTGGATATCATCCTTAATCATATGATGCACAAGTAGAAAGAACACAGCCCAGGCTCCCCAAGCATAAAGTGAGACTCTTATTTTGAAAATAACCCATGTGAAAAGGGGCTGGAGGTGCGATTCAAGTGGTAAAGCACCTGTCTAGCAAGCTGAGGCTTTTAAGTTCAGCCTCCCAATACTGCCCAAACAAAACCAAGGCAGAAAAACCTACCACATAATAAAAGTACAATCTGTTTAAAAATAAGGCCAAAAATGTGTACTTAACAAAGAGATAAATGCCAGTAAGTTTACGATTAAAAACTCAATGTGATTACACATGAGGGAAATGTAATTAAAACCATAACATTTCATGCCCTTTTGTTTGATTATTATCCAAGACAAAGGCAGGACAAATTGGTGGTGAATATGAAAACTGTTGTGGTCACTGTGGAAAACTGTCTGGTGGTTCATTGAAAAGCTAAACCTCTGTTAGGACCAAGCAATACACCCCAGTATATGCCCCAAGGAAATGAAAAAAGACAAATGTTGTATAAATTCATTGGTATGAAGTACCTATAATAGCAGATTCCTTAAAAACACCCAGAAGGCTGTAGGCTAACAGGTTTTGGGTAGAGAAGGAATTTAAGTTAAGGGAGGATTAGAGAATCACTCTCCCCTTCATAGTGAGGCTTGAACCAGGACCCCAGGACCTGGGTATTGTCCCTTTTCTTTTTTTTTTTTTTTTCTGGTGGGTCATGGGGCTTGAACTTGGGGCCTGCCCCTGAGCTCTTTTGCTCAAGGCTAGTGCCTTGCCACTTTGAGCCACAGCACCACTTCTGGTTTTCTGGTAGTTAATTGGAGATAGTCTTGTGGACTTTGCTGCCTGGGCTGGCATTGAACCATGATCCTCCGATCTCAGCCTCTGGAGTAGGTAGGATTATAGGCATGAGCCATAGCACCTGGCTTCCCCCCCTCCCTTAAGGCTGGTACTCTACTACTTGACTTCCAGGTTTTTTTTGGGGGGGGGGGCACTATTGGAAGTAAGAGTCTTTTGGACTTCCCAGTCAAGACTAGCTATGAACTGCCATCTTCAGATCTCAGCTTCCTTAGTAGCTAGGATCACAGGCAAGATGAGCCATGGGCGCCCATCTTAAGAGAGTTTCTTATCAGCTAAACAAGTTTTAGAAATAGGTAGTAGTGATGGCAATACCTTTGTAGATGGAAATCAAGCCACTGAAAATGGCCAAAGTGGCAAGTTTTATGTAATATTGTAATTTACCACAATAAAAAATGAGGATAATATAATACATATACCAGAATCCATTGATTTTATTTCTTCTTTGAATCCCTTTTATTTTTCCTGCCTTATTGCTCTGGCTAAGAGAACTAGTATATTAAATAAGAGTAGGAACATTGGACACCTTGTTTGTTCCTGAGTTTAATATGATGTTGGCTATGTAGGATTGTCATATACAGACTTTATTAAGTTCATGGATGTCCTTTCTATTCCTAGTTTCTTCAATGCTTTTTTTTTTTTTTTTGTCAAAGAGTACTCCGTTTTATCAAAGGCTTTTTGTGCACTGTTGTGATGATCATGATTTTTGTTCTTGATCTTGCTATTACATTTGTTTTATGTATATTGAACCATCCTTGCACTTCTAGGATCAACCAGCTTGATTATGGTATGTGAGTTTTACAATGTATTGTTGAACTTGGTTTGCAAGGGTTTTACTGAGATTTTTGCGTAAGGGTTTATCAACACGATTGACTGGTTTTGGAATGGGTATAATACTCTTGCTTCATGGAATGAGTTTGATATCATCCCTTCCCTTTCTGTTTCATGGGAGAGTGTGAATTGTTCTGGTTTTCATCTTTGAAGATCTGGTAAGATTTGACAGCAGCTCCATCTGGTCCTGGGTGTTTCTTCGTTGGGAGACTATTATGACAATCTCACTGTTTGTGTTATAGATTGATTTAAGGGATCCATTTCTCCTTAGTTCCATTTTGGTAGGTCATCTGCATCTAAAAATGCATCCACTTCTCCTTTATTTTTCAGCTTATTTTGAATGTAAGTTTTAAAAAGTATTCCCTCATAAACTGGGTGTGGTGGCTCACTCCTGCAATCCTCGCCCCTCAGGAGGCTGAGATCTGAAGATTGCCATTCAAAGCCAACCCAGGCAGGAAAGTCTGTGAGACCCTTAGCTCTGATAAATTATCAATAAAGCCAGAGGTGAGCTGTGGCTCAAGTGGTAGAGTGCTGTCCTTGAGCAAAAGGAAGCTCAATGACAAGCCCCAATAGTGGGAGAAAAATATTCCCTCAGGATCTTTTACATTTCTTTTGTGTTCGTTTGTTTTCTCCCTTTTTCACCTCTTATTTTAAGTTCTTCTTTTAGTCATATTTTCTAGGGGCTTATGAATCTTATTTTTTTAAAGAACAAATTTTTTGTTGTTGTTTTGTGTTTAGTGTTTTTATTTCTGTTTTTTTATTTTCTTCCTTTGGGTAGGAATTCTCTAAGTATCTTTTTTTCTTTTTTTTGGCCAGTCCTGGGGCTTGGACTCAGGGCCTGAGCACTGTCCCTGGCTTCTTCTTGCTCAAGGCTAGCACTCTGCCACTTGAGCCACAGCGCCACTTCTGGCCGTTTTCTGTATATGTGGTGCTGGGGAATCGAACCCAGGGCCTCATGTATATGAGGCAGGCACTCTTGCCACTAGGCCATATCCCCAGCCCTCTAAGTATCTTTTGTAATGATGGTTTATTAGTCATGAATTCCTTTAGCTTTTGTTTACAATGGAATATTTTAATTTCTCTATCATTTTTGAAGGACAGCTTTGCTGGTATAGTAGCCTAGGTTGGCAGTTGTTGTATTTCAGGGCTTGGATTATATCCTTCTATGCCTACTTAGGTTTAGTGTTTGTGTTGAGAAATCAGATTCTATTCTAAAAGGCTTGCTGTTGTAAATTACTTGTCTCCTCTCTATTCTTTCTTTATTCTACGTATTTAGTGTTTTAACTATTAATGTGCCTGGGGTATTTCTTTTCTGTTCTTGTTTGGTGTTTTGTAAGCCTCTACCACACAGATGACCTCTTGATGTTTGAGAGGTTTTCTATTATTTTATTGAATAGGTTCTCAATAGCTTTAGTTTGTATCTCTTCTTCCCCTATGTTCATGATTCATAGGTTTAATCTTTTTATGGTGCCTGAGAGGTCTTATACATCCTATTTGTATCTCCTAACTGGTTCTTTCTCAATGTCTGATCTAATTTCTCTGATTTATCTTCAACCTCTGATATCTTGTTTTCAACTTCTGTTACCTAGGCTTTTGGTTGAGTTAAAAAAAAATTGGGCCATTGAGCCTTTCAGCTTCTATTCGGGCTGGTAGCTAGACTTTCAAGTGCACGCGTGCGTGTGTGTGTGCGCGTGCGCGTGAGCGCGTGCATGCTCATCCTGGGGCTTGAATGCAGGGGCTTGGGCGCTGTCCCTGAGCTTTTACTCAAGGGTAGCACTCTACCACTTGAGCTACAGCTCTACTTTCAGCTTTTTGGTGGTTAATTGGAAATAAGAGTCTCATGGGCTTTTCCTGCTCTGTCTGGCTTTGAATTACAATCCACAAACCTTAGCCTCCTGAGTAGTTAGGATTACAGGCATGAGACACTGGCACCTGGCAGAAGTGGCTACTTTTAATGGCAGGCTTTGCCTGGTGTTTTGAGCTGTTGATATGCTTTCTTCTTCTGTGCAAACCACATATCCAGTGTGGCTTGGAGGTGGCCCATGTGTGTTGGCCTTTCTGAAGCACTGAGTTCTTTGTTTCGAGGGCATCTGCTTCCACTCACACCTCCACTCCCCATCCATGTGTCTCCGCTGTCTGGTTGGGTGGGAACTCCTGGTCCTCTGTCTCTTGGTGCTCCTGTTGGGCTTCCGCAGCCTCTAAGGCTTCAAGGCTGGCAGGGTGGTTTCCTGCCACTTATATCTGCTAGTTCTTGTCAGACACTCAGTGCCCTC
>NC_063161.1:3247076-3358485 GCF_023159225.1 Perognathus longimembris pacificus | reverse complement strand
CTCTCACACAGCTTCTAGAACTGATTGATTCCCAAGTCCTGTCGCAAAGTGTCCGGGTTGTTAAGCTGTGATTGTTTCTTGTCCCTGGGCTCCCAGAGAGACTGCCGAGATGGCAACTTTCTCTCCCTGGGTTATGAGAGACAGAGTGTCTTAGTTCTCTCTGTCTCTCACAGTGCATCGTCACTGCTCACCAGGTCCATGTGCTGGGACAAATCTTGTGGGTTGAATGTGATTGGATTCTATCTGATGTTGTCCTCTTACTGTGTCTCCCAACTCCAGTTGGGAGAGCTAGACCCGGCTCCAAACTTTGTGTTTTTCTTCTGCTGTGACTGCTTCTGCCTCCCTGCCACCTTCTCTACAGTGTTCCATTCTTCCACTCTCTCTCCTCTGAACCTGGTCTCTTGTGTCACTGGATTCCTAGGAATGGAAATGCTAAGAATGACTGGTGCTTCCAGACTGCCATCTTTAGGGAAAGATTGGTACTTTCGAAACTATTTAATACAGTATAATGAGTATACTCAGCTTGTTTCTAACTACTAATTGGAAGTCATAGTTGTAGTACTAAACTTATAAATGTCTTAATACCTTTTTAATTCCTATGCCCCCACACACATCGATGATCTTATTATAATTTAACATTTCGCCTCCCATGGAAAGTCTTTGTTGATCTCTTTCACAGAACTTCACAGAGACTTATTTTATTTTATTTTTTATTTATTTGTTTATTAATTGAACACAAATTTTTTGACAAAGTGTTGTGCAAAAAGGGTACAGTTACATAGTAGGGCAGTGTGTACATTTCTTGTGATATCTTACGTCTTGTTTTTCTATCCCTTCTCTAGGTCAGGTAGACATATATACAATATACAATGTATCAAGAACATATACAGTATTCACAGACCTGGTCTCTACTGTCTCTCCGTCTCCCTTTGTTAACAGTCATATATCAGGGAGATCATGCCCCTTTGTTTTCTGTGTTCTAGGCTTGACAGAGACTTATTTTAGAATAATTTGGGATGTTGGAGCATCCCACAGGAAGGACACTAACATTGACTTCTGTAGAAGGGTGCACCGTTTGCCACAAGTCTGGCAAGCAAGCACACAGAACAGGCAGGCTGCTCCCTTTTTATCCCTAACTCAGCAGGCTCTATCCCTCTGCCTGAATTGTCTGAGTTCAGGTTTAGAATCTGCAAACGGATGTGGCTTAATTAACAAGATGCAAGAAAAGTCCAAAGACCTTCTAACAGGATGCCTTAAGGAGAAGGATGTATATAACTAAAATGTAATTAACAAGGGCCAAGCCACCTGGCCAGAGCAGGAACCCTTCAGGAAAACCATTCTCTCAAGAGTAACAGAAAGGAAGCAAACTACTTTGATAGAAAAGATGCCTTTTCTCACAATTACAAGCATATTCTGGGGGCTGGGAATATGGCCTAGTGGTAGAGCACTTGCCTCGTATACATGAAGCCCTGGGTTCGATTCCTCAGCACCACATATATAGAAAAAGCTGGAAGTGGCGCTGTGGCTTAAGTGGTAGAGTGCTAGCCTGGAGCAAAAGGAAGCCAGGGACAGTGCTCAGGCCCTGAGTTCAAGCCCCAGGACTGGCAGAAAACAAACAAGTACATTGTGGTCTGGTAGCTTCCCGAGTAGAAACTGTGAGAGCAGGTTCTCCTCTGCTTCTGTAGCCTTGCTACCTACCTTCCCGTTTAGCAAATAACGAGAATATTTAGTGATGTTGCATTACTGTCTTGGGACATTAGATATGAGATGAGAAGAATAAAGAAAGAGAAATTAGGAAGGGGCAGCACAGATTAAATATAACAGAGGTCTATGGTTTCAAGGGATAGAAAATGACTTGATTCTTTCTCTTTTTTTCAGTGTGTGGGTGCTGATTCCAAGGCTTGAACTCAGCGCCTGGGTGGCTGTCTCAGCATTTCTTGCTTAAGGCTGGAGTTCTACCACTTGGGCCCACAGAAAATGGGGCTAAGAGGCTCATGGACTTTCCTTCCTGGGCTGGCTTTGAACTGTGACCCTCAGATTTTGGCCTCCTGAGTAGTTGGGATTATAGTTGTTAGACACTGGCACTTGGCGACTTGGCATTCTTTTCTTTTTATTTTTTATTAATTGAACATAAATTTTTTTACAAGGTGTTGTGCAAAGAGGGTGCAGTTACATAGTAGGGCAGTGTGTACATTTCTTGTGATATCTTACAACCTGTTTTTCCATCCCTTGTCTAGGTCAGGTAGACACATATGCAATATACACTGTATCAAGCACATATACAGTGTTCACAGACTTGGTCTCTACTGTCTCTCCGTCTCCCTTTGTTAACAGTCATATATCAGGGAGATCATGCCCCTTTGTTTTCTGTGTTCTAGGCTTGTCTCACTCAACATTATTTGTTCGAGTTCTGACCATTTCCCTGCGAATAACAATATTTCACCATTCCTAATCGCTATGTAGTATTCCATTGTGTATAAGTACCATATGTTTTGGATCCATTCGTCTGTGGAGGGGCATCTGGGTTGTGTCCATATTTTGGCTATTGTGAATTGTTTGGCATTCTTTTTTTTTTGGCCAGTCCTGGGCCTTGGACTCAGGGCCTGAGCACTGTCCCTGGCTTCTTCCCGCTCAAGGCTAGCACTCTGCCACTTGAGCCACAGCGCCGCTTCTGGCCGTTTTCTGTATATGTGGTGCTGGGGAATCGAACCTAGGGCCTCGTGTATCCGAGGCAGGCACTCTTGCCACTAGGCTATATCCCCAGCCCTTGTTTGGCATTCTTAATCAATTGTATAAATACGTGCTTATTTCATAAAGAAAGTGAATAGGTTTAGTATTTTGGAGGCCAACATACCACAGAACTAACAAAAGCTCTCATCTGGGTATACACAAATGTATACACACACACACACAGACATACACAGAGACACACAGACACACACACGGGTTTCCCCAAACATTACTGAGCCTGCGGCCAGTAAGGGTCATTGGCTGTACTAAAAGAACAAAACGACGCTGAAACAAAAACCCACAGGAGTCATCAACTTAGCTAAGCACACCATATGGTATATTGACTCAGGCATGATTCAGTTCAACTTTGTTGAGAGAGGACCTCAATTAAGTCCCACTATAAAAAGAACTTTGTCCAGTATGATGGCAATTTCCTTTATTTTTACCTATGCCATGAGCTGGAATACCACAGGGAGCCATTTGGTAAGTAAGGTATTCTGACTCAGCTTCAAAATACAGAAGTGGTCAGGGTGAGCCACCTCTCATTCAATTATCTTAAGTAGACAAAGTAGACAGGAAAGGGTTTGAGCCAGCAAATAAAAAAAAAAAAAAAAAAAAGGTAGGGTTCAGCCTTCCAGAACCCCGAGAGGAGAGGTTCAGCTCTTCCATTCTTCCGGTCTTTGTTGTGGTTACTAGGCCCAAGGGCTTGGTCGCTGCACTGTGAGTAAGACACGGAAAAGCAGAGAGGCCTGGGACTGACGAGGCCGAGCCAGCCCTCATGGCCACAGCCCAGGGCAGGCGGAGTTCAGAAGGTGGACTGTCTGAGTCAGGTGCACTCATCACATGTCATGACCCCTGCAGTGCAGTGTGACCTTCACATGGACAGTACCGGGAACCGGGCCTGGCACGGAGAGGCGCATTTGAACTTGTCATCACCACATTCACGTGGAGAACAGAAAGCAGTGTCAAAAGCCATTAAATACAGCTTGTAGACTTCAGTGATAAGTGGCAGCAGTGTGGTATAGGACCCCTCATGATGAAGTCAGTTCTGTGTTGTTGTTGTTACTGAGCTTTTATTTGCTTTTCCCCCAGCTCAGTGGACACCATGAACCCCTGGCTGGCCTGCTCCCTCTCTCCTCAGTCCTGAGGGGGCAGTGCTCACCTGGGAGAAACACCAAGCTTTGGAAACCTGTCTTTGTTTTTGTCATTTTTTGAAATTAGCAAATAGGAATTGTACAAAAAGATTTTATTGTGATACTTCGATATTGCATATAGTGTACTTTGATTTCATTCTGCTTAATCCCATTGCTCTTCCTGCTACCTTAAAGTCTTTTTATTTTTATTTTTGGCCAGTCCTGGGGCTTGGACTCAGGGCCTGAGCACTGTCCCTGGCTTCTTCTTGCTCAAGGCTAGCACTCTGCCGCTTGAGCCACAGCGCCACTTCTGGCCATTTTCTGTGTATGTGGTGCTGGGGAATCAAACCCAGGGCCTCATGTATATGAGGCAGGCACTCTTGCCACTAGGCCATATTCCCAGCCCCTTTCAAGTCTTTTTAAATGGGTTCTGTTATTCTGTTTGAATACACACATCTGGAAAGGCTTTCCTGTCTTTTTTTTTTTTTCTGGTGTCTGTAGCTCCCTGGAACCCAAGACTCAATCTTGGTCTGTTCATTGAATCTCTGCCCCAGGCAGAGCCGCCTCCTGCCCCTGAGTGCTGGCTAGGATGCTTCTGTGGCTGTCTCCCTGGACCCACAGAAGGGTCTTCCTGTGACAGTGGAGCTGAGAGCAGCCAGCACTGAGGCTCAGGTTGGTCCTGTCCTCCCCTGTCACACAGTGCCTAAGCCTGGGTACTTCTGCAACCGTGCTGTGATGACTCCACAGTTCCGGGATTGTTCTCTGGTCAGTTTGTTTTTTTAATGGATGGTTTAAATTAATTTTACTTAATGTGGTACTCAGGAATTGAACCCAGGGCCTTATGCATGGTAGGCAAGCACTGTGCCACTAGGCCACATTCTCAGCCCTCTAGTCAGTTCTTTTAGATAGTCTACACATTATTGTATCATTGGCCTTGGGTTTTCTTCTCATCTTCATCTATGCATTCTGCCTGTCGGTTCCTTCCTCCTCCTCGGTTCTTAAATTGACCTGTGACCTCAGTGCCATTCAGAATGAAATCTCAATAAATACTTTATTAGAAATTCACAAGTGAGTTTTGTAATTTCTGTGGAAAATTCCTCCTAGGTTTTCTGCTCCCCTGGGCTCCCCTTCCCATGGAGCTTTTGTTTTTAACAAGTCCTTCCCTGGCACCTTAGCAGAAGACCCTGTATTATCAAATCTGTTTTGTCATCTTGATCTGAAAGAAACAAAGCTCTTCATAAGTAGGAAGTTTCTTCTCCTAAGCAGTGTACTGCTTAGCCTTAGTCTTTTGTTTTGTTTTTTTGTTTTCTGAGAACAGAGTTTCACTGTGTAGCTCAGGCTGACCTGGAACTTGTAGTCCTTCTCCCTCAGCCTTCTGAGTGCTGAGAGATTACAAGTATGTCACCATGCCTGGCCTGATCTTATTTCAAAGTCGACCTGCAGTCCTTTTGTCCATTAATCGTCTTATCTGCAATCTCCTACTTAGCCATGGCCTCTCCATCATCCTCACTCCTAGCCTTTTCTGCTTTACTGAGAAAATAGGAATGACCGGAAGGTAAACTGGCTATGGTGCCACACACTTATGCACTCAGGAGTCTGAGGCAGGAGGATTGGGAGTTAGAAGCTAGCCTGGGTTATGTATTAAGATCCTGTAACTCCTTTTGTTACAAATAAAATGTCTGAAACATTAAAAAACAAACTTCTCGCCCCCTCCCCAGTGAAATGCCTTCAAACGTTTATAGAGTAGGATGATACTGACTAGTACTACCGAATAGCTTAGGCGCCAGTCTCTACGACTGTTTGGATCTGCATTCATGCTCTCCCCTCCCCTCTGTTGAGGTGGTGAGCAGTCTGTCCAAAGCCAGCTCCCGCAGGTCTACACCAGTGGCCAGGCACTTCTTTTCCCCCTCAAGCTCCTTTATACATGTCTTCCCATTCTCGCCTTTAAGTCACCAGTCTCCTCCCTTCTGTTGGATTGTTCTCCTCTGTTTATGTAGCTGTAATTCTTCCTGCCTAAGAAGACGCCCTCGGTTCTTCTGAGCCCCATGGCGGCTTGGACCCCAGCACTTGCCACACTGCTCCTCTTTCCCCTGTGTTTCCTTACGCAGTGACGGCTTTGAGTCTTGGGCTTTGCTCCCTTCCATTTTGTACTGATAACCTTCTTCTCTAGCTAGAGTTTTCTCCACAAACTCTCGAACTGTCTGTTGACCTGCCAACTCCACACTTCGTTCTTCTTTCTCCATCGCTTGGTGCCAGTACTGGAGCTTGAGCTCAGGTTCTTGAGCTCTCACTTGGCTTTTTTGCTTATAGTTAGTGCTCCACCACCTGAGCCATGCCTCTACTTACAGCTTTTTGCTGGTTAGTTGAAGATAAGAGCCTTTCGGACAGATCTTGAGGTGTATTCGAAGTGCAATTCAGTCTTGAGTAGCTAGTATTATATGGAGGAGCCACTAGCACCCAACTTTCTCCTGTATTTTTATTTTGTTTTTTTTTTTTTTATGAAAGGTGTAAAACTTGAGTTTAATGAAGGCATAAGGATTTTTTAAATTAAAACTTTTCAAATAAATGTACCAATAACTGAAATACACAATTCAGTGGAAATCCTCACCAATAAATTTAATCATGTCAAAGCCAAAATTTCAGGATATGAAGACCAGGTAGAGAAATTAGACCACTCAAGCATTAGTGAAGATAAAAATTAAGCAAGTAGGAATATAGCATACAAGACATCTGAATCACCATTAAAAGGAACAACACACAAATTACCAGCATAGAAAAAGGATACAATCTATAAATCTAAGGCATAGAAAACATATTCAGTATAAAAATTGTTGGGAATTTACCAAATTATGGGTAATAGATATAAAAATATAGTAATTTTTCAAATAATTAAATGTGTCCTCAAAAGAGCCTGTAATATCATAGTATGGTTAAAATATCAAGCATATGAAGCAAAGGAATATGAAACAAAAGAATATTAAAAGACCGAGGGATAAGCACAACATAATATGTAAAATCATCATATAGTCAAATATAATAGCATCAATTTATAATAAAACTATAAAAGGAAAGAGGGGAAAGAGTGATGTGCTTCAGACATTAAAAAATAACAGCCAACTTGTATAACTATAAAAGCACAATTATTCTTCAAAGATCAAAGAAACAAAAGGCTTTCCATGTTAATGCAAACTAAAGATATTTATTTCCTAATAGAAGGAAATAAAGAGATAAATGCACAGCCATAAGAATGAGAAAAAATATCACAAGAAGAGTACATAAGCAAATGAGAATCACTAAAGGATCATAAACTATTAAAAGAAAAAATAATTAGTGAATATATGTTATTAGTAAATTTTAACCTTAATACTCTCAATATAGAAGTTAAAATTTACATAATTTTGGATTGAGCTCAACCAATCTATTTACTGCTTGATGGCATGGTAAAAATGGCATTCCAAACAAATGGTAACAGAAGCAAACAGAAATAGTTATGCTCATGTCTAAAAAAGTGGAATCACAAATAAAATTAGTTAGATGGAACAATGAAGGCCTCTTTTTCATCTAGTGGAATTAAAAATGGTAAATATACAACAAATACCACTGCACCCAATTATCATATATGTATATATATATATGTCACTATTATATATAGGCCTACACATGTCCTGACATATGCAGATAGATAGATAGATAGATAAATAGATAGATAGCTGTAGATATAGATATAATAGGACTTAAGAGTACAAAAGATGCCAATACTTGTGACATATCTACAAGCTTACATCTCAAGTAATACAGAGAATCCACAGGCTAAGAGTTTAGTTTCAACCCAAAGAGAGAAAAATGTGAGACTCCATTTGTATTTCAGTAGCAAAATGTCAGACTAAATTCATGTTTTCAGGTGGCAGATTTTTTGATGACAAAAACCTCCCAAGCAAATATGAGGCCTTGAGTTATAGCTGTTCTCCTGTATTTTTAATAGATAACCTCAAATTGAACAAATCTCAAACCAGTTTCTTGATATTTTGGTTTTCTCATAAATCTCCATTTCTCTTTTTGCAAACAGCGGGTACACTTTTCCAATTTATTGATAATGCCAAAGTACTGATAGTATCTTTGGCTGATGTGTCTGGACTAGTGTGGCTCAGTGGTGGCATGCTGGCCTGGCATGCAGAAAGCTCCAAGGGACCTTAGTGCAGAAAATCAAAATCCAGATAGAACCTGTTCTCTGCCCCTCAGCATGCAACTGACTCAGTGTGCTGTCCTCACGCTCTGGCCCTGTGGTCAGTTCTTTCACAAGTCTGGTGCTATGCATGACCTTTGTGCAGAACCTCCTGTGGTTTTCAGTGCCCTTCATTAGCCCATGGAACCTTTCCGTGTGGCCCTCACTTCTGTCCTGCATTATTCTCTGTTCCTGTACCAGGTTTACCACTAGCTCCCAGTGACACCCGAGATGCGTCTTCGCCTCCCATCTGGGAGATTTTGCCTGCATTCTGTGCTCAAGTCTCATGAAAATTGTAAGAGTTTTAAGTTGTGGTGTCCACAGTTCATTTTACTAGAACTCAGTCATGTCATATTCGTTTGTCTGTCCCCTGTGGCCATGTTTGTGATGAAAGGCAGGGTTGAGAAGCTGGGCAGAGACTTTCTGGCTGTCAAAGCCTAAAATATTCTCCGCAATCTCTTCAGAGAAAATATGTGCCCCTGCAGAATAGATTGATTGGTCTGGGTGGCGGGGAAGAGCTTGCGTCCTGGATGCCACCGTGGACGGAAAGAGCATACCGAGCTGGGGCTGCAGGTCTGCAAAGGTGGATTTCAGAATTTCCCTCCACTGTTTGTGGCAGGAGATACATGGTTTTGATCTGTCCAAGCGAATTAGTGAGCAAGGCATTGTGGCTTTAAGTAACAAATCAGCAGTTGTTATTTTAATCTCTGAACTTGTGTGTGTTTCACTTAGTTTTTCTTAGCAACAGTGATTAAACCACATAAGCCAGCTTCTAATGAAACGGGAGGTATTAGAATAAATCTTAAGAAGCGTGAGTCTTAGCTGCCTCCCTGCAGTGACTAGCAGTCAGCTTCCTTTCTGTGGGAGGCGGCCCACCTGACGAGTTAACTGTAAATTGTGGGTTTGGACAGTATATTAGACCTAGCTAACTTGTGACATATAATCAAAGGCAGGTTTTTTTAAAAAAAAAATTTTTACTTGAACAGGACTTGCCAAGATTAAACCTACAGATGTGTTGAAACTTGAAGGAAATGAAATTCTACCTTTGGTGTAATTCAAAGGATTTTTTTTTTTTTGTAATGTAACAGTTCATTTATATATTGTCTTTAGGGTATGCATTCCTATCTAATAGGAATGTCTAACAGTTGAATTTTAATTGTTCTCTGAAGTACTGACTTTTGTGACTGAAGTAGCTAAGCCTTTTAAAGTCACTGTGACTTTTTTGTGAGTTTGGTTAAAGCAGAAATAAAGCAATCTTAGTAACATTTGACATATGGACTGGCCGATGATATCAAAGGCCCAGACCGAGAAGAAAATAAGATGTATTTGTGACTTGTGTTGTCTTTCCACAAGCCCTGAGGTGGGACCTTTTGGCGGGAGGTGTCTGTTGGCTCTGGAACGGTAGAGTACCTGGGTGGAATGTCTTCTTTGCTCTCAAGTAGCTCACTGTTCGTTTGGGGCTTCTGCGGTCCAGCTTAATCAAGGATGAAATGTAGGGTCCTATGACTCTTAGTTAAGACAAGATGTGGTCTATGAGCCTCTTAAGTTGTCCACCATGGCAATTTTTCTCCCAGTATTAGAACACTTTGCTGTTTCTTTGGGTTCTTGGTGGCAGGAAGAAGTTGAACTGCTGCTCAGATGTCTGGACCAGGGGCAGTGTAGGCATTCTCCTGGCACGAGGGGCATGCAGGCTGAATGCCCTGAGAAGCATGCCCCCCATGTGTTCTCAGTGGCATGCCTCTCACCTCCCTCCTTTCAGGTGTAATTGAGTATGTAGGAGTTGGGTGCAAGCATGCTGGCTACACTGAGCAGCCCTCGCGGATGCCGATGCGTTCTCCTGAGAACTTAGGCACATCTGGGAGCACGTGGTCAGAGTGCCTTAGCTAGGAGTGTGGCTCTGTCTCTCAGTGGCTGACGCTGCTGGCTAGGTATCCAGCTCCTGCCCGCCTCACTCATCTTGCTGGTAAAATGGAGGGGCAATGCTGGCCTCAGGTGGTTAGGAAGGTTAAGTGGGAGGATGAGTGGACTGTGAGCAGTGCCTCGTACGCAGTAGGCATGCTGTCCGCACAGTTCCTGTGGTCTGTGTTGTAATTAAGGAACTGGAGTAGGCCAATCCACCTCCCCAAAGAAGCAGGTAAGACTGTTTACTGAATAGGACACTTAGCAATTACAATCTTTTTTGTGGCTTATAACAGCTTTATCCTCTTCCAGAGAAACAGCGCCTAGGACCATCTTCCAAAGAGTCCTGGATATCTTGAGGAAATCTTCTCAGACCGTTGAACTGGCCTGCAGGGACTCATCCCAAGTGGAGCACCTGGCTTCCAGTCTGCAGTTAATAACTGAGTGCTTCAGGTGTCTCCGGAACGCTTGCATTGAGTGCTCTCTGAACCAGAATTCCATCAGGTAGTGCTACCTCCCCGCCCTCCTTCTTTTTCCTCCCTTCTCCTCCCCCCCCCCGCCCCCCTTCGCCTCACTCCTGTGTCTGCCAGGCGTTGTTGGGTTTCATAAAGTCAACTGCTGTTTTTGCCGCTGGGAGAATCCTGCATGCTGGCACCTTTTGGGGTGCTGAGACACCCACGCAGATGTAGCATGTAATGGGTTTTTGACAGTGAGGGTCATTCACATTTCCTATCTGTGTTTATGAGGTGTTTTGAAGAATTTGATTCTGTTGAAATAGTGATGGGATTTGTTCCTCTTCCTCCTCCTTAAAACAAATTCAGCAGGCTTCATTATTCTATTTTCATGTATACAAATAAATGATCTGGACCATATTCATCCTCATTTGCCCTTTTTGCAGCCCACCCCCCACCCGCGCCTGTTCATTAAAGTGCTTTAGTTGACTTGGAGTCCAAAGCTATAAGCAGGACGCTCACCTTTCTTTCCTCAGCTCACATGCTGGCGGCGCCCCAGGCCTCCCTGTCACTGCCGTGATGGCTGAGGTTGGGCTGGTCCAGAGGCCACCTGAGGGACCTCCTGGGCTGCTTAAGACCGTCTGTACCTGAGGCTTTAATATGATTAATGGGATTTTTGAGATCAAAGGGGAGGAAGAAAAAAAGCTACAGTTGTGTAACATCAATGCTAAACCAAACCTGCCGTCCATTTGCAGAGAGTGAATGAAACAAAGGTGATCTTGCTGGTAATAGTTAATATGTTAAAACATAACTGGTTTTGTGGGAGAAGAATCTGGCTGCAGGGCTAGCCTTTTTTGGACAAGGGAGCTGTCCCATGTGGCGGGGAGAGACGGAGCCTGGGGCAGAGGTAAATAACTTGTCCTAAAGCCCGTCTGTCATTGAGTCATGGAGGGGCTGTGGACGTTCTCTCCAGCCTAGGCTACTGAGGTCTTTCTGCGGCTGCTGTGTCCTTAGGTAGTCGTGGAACCTGGACAAAGATTGTAAGTCTCAGCCACCAGGGTTCTAAGTGTCCCATTTTCTCCTTTTCACATGGCTAAACAGCTCTTATGGGGTATTGGGGGAGGTGGGGGAGGTTGCATAGTAAAATGCCTCTGGAGGTGGGGGCACAGCTCCCATGGCTCACATAATCCTAGTGACTCAAGAAGTTGAGATCTGGAGGATCAAGGTTAAAGGCCAGCTTGGGCAGAAAAGTCCATGACATTCTTCCCTTCAAAATAATCAGAAAGCTCGGCATGGGGAGACATGGATGGAGTGATAGAGTGCCAGCCCATTGAGCCGGCCCAGTGAGAGGCATCCAGTGCCCGCTCACTGGGTGGAGGGAGGGTGAAGTGTTGGCTTCTTTCTCCTCAGGGTTGGCAGTGATGCTAGGTGCTGTTTTCTGAGTGACACCTGGTAATTGTAGAGGTAGATGTGTGGCAAAGTTTCAGCTGTCTTTCTGCATCAGAGTGAGCATGGTATGCGGTGGTTGCACCTGCTGTACACTGCCCACAGTTGGCAGACATGAACTTTTAGGCATGGTTTTCTACCTCTCATTTTCTAGGATTGGGTTGTTTTCTTCTTCTTCTTTTTTAAATTTTTATTTATTTTTATATTTTGTCAGTCCTGGGGCTTGGACTCAGGGCCTGAGCGCTGTCCCTGCCTTCTTTTTGCTCAAGGCTAGCACTTTGCCACTTGAGCCACAGCGCCACATCTGGCCTTTTCTATATATGTAGTGCTGGGGAATTGAACCCAGGGCTTCATGTATATGAGGCAAGCACTCTTGCCACTAGGCCATATTCCCAGCCCATAGGATTGGGTTTTTATTTTTGATTTTTTTCTTTGGTGATGGTACTGATGTTTGAACTCCGAGCCTCATGCTTGCTAGGCAGAAACTCTGCCACTTAAACCATGCCTCTAGCTCTTCTTGTTGAGGTCATTTTCAACAATCTTCCTATTTTTAGCCTCTTGCATAGCTGGGATCATAGGTGTTCTTTTTCATTGAGGTGGGATTTTGTTAACTTTTTGCCTGTGCTGGCTTTAAACTGTGAGCTTCCTGATCTCTATGTTCAGCTCAGCTGAGATTACAGACATGAGCACTGCACCAGGCCTAGGATTGTATTGTTAGTTACTATTGATTGTTAAGCATTTAGGACATTAGCTCTTGGAGTAGTGTTTTAGAGGTAAGATTGCAACATTATATACATGCACATAGACACATACACATATACATATATATACATGAGTGTGTGTTTCTATATAAATAAGTACGTGTGAAAATGTGATGCCAGTCTGGCCTAGATTTTTGTGTGGAATGGAGTGTAATACAGCAAACAGCCATTCCTATGACATTTACTGGGGAAAATGTTCACAGAGTCCTGTATGTAAATAAAAGCTCTATTGCTGGGTGCTGTGATAGCTTCTGTAAAGGGCCAGCTGAAACACAGCAGGTTTTGGGACTTGTCAAATGTATCAGTTCTCTTTCCATAGTGTTAGAGTGGCCATGGGCATATTTGAATACATGAGCTCGACTGTGTTCTAGTTTTGAACATTGAATTTCATAAAATTGGATCATATCATGAAATTGACTTCTTAGGATCCCCCCTCCCCCCCTCATTAAAAAAATGTCTGTGTAGATAGGAAGAGTCAAGAACAGAAAGGTGGAACAGCCTCTATGGTAGTATTGCTGAGCTTTCCCGCTGTTGGCTGCCAGGAGGTGTGGCCAGGAGCAGTGAGCAGCTGTCATCACCTGGCTGGGGCAAGGTGCATGTACCTTCTGCACGCACACCTTCTGCACATGCCCCTCCTGCACACGCACCTTCTGCACGTGCACCTTCTGCACATGCACCTCCTACACGCGCACCTTCTGCACGTGCACCTTCTGCACATGCACCTCCTGCACGCGCACCTTCTGCACATGCACCTCCTGCACGCACACCTTCTGCACGCACACCTTCTGCACATGCACCTCCTGCACACGCACCTCCTGCACGCACACCTCATACACGGGCACCTTCTGCACATGCACCTTCTGCACGTGCACCTCCTGCACGCACACCTCATACACGGGCACCTCCTGCACGCGCACCTTCTGCACATGCACCTCCTGCACGCACACCTCATACACGGGCACCTTCTGCACGGGCACCTCCTGCACGCGCACCTTCTGCACATGCACCTCCTGCACGCACACCTTCTGCACGGGCACCTCCTGCACGCGCACCTCCTGCACGCACACCTCGTACACGGGCACCTCCTGCATGCGCACCTTGTGCACGGGCACCTGCATGCATACCTTTCTGCACATGCACCTTCTGCACGTGTACCTCCTGCATGCGTATCTTCTGCACGCGTACCTTCTGCATGGGCACCTTCTGCATGCATACCTTTCTGCACACGCACCTCCTACACGTGCACCTTCTGCACACGTTCCTCCTACAGGCGTATCTTCTGCACATACACTTTCTGCACTTGTGCCTCCTGCACTTGCACCTCCCGCATGCATATCTTCTGCACGTGCACCTTCTGCATGGGCACCTTCTCTGCATGCGTACCTTCCTGCTGTGTGCACCTTCTGCATGCGTACCTTCTGCACACGCACCTTCTGCACTTGAACCTTCTGCATGCACACCTCCTGCATGCGTACCTCCTGCACGCGCACCTCTTGCAGGGTCACCTCTGCACTTAGACCTTCTGCACATGCACCTCCCGCATGCGTACCTTCTGCAGGGGCACCTTCTGCATGTGCATTCTCTACACGGGCACCTTCTGCATATGTGTGCTTGCTCCCCATTTGAAAACTCCTCCCATCACAACGGTCTTTGGTATCCCTGTCTTTTTTTTTTTTTTTTGCCAGTCCTGGGCTTGAACTCAGGGCCTGAGCACTGTCCCTGGCTTCTTTTTGCTCAAGGCTAGCACTTCACCACTTGAGCCACAGCGCCACTTCTGGCCATTTTCTATATATGTGGTGCTGGGGAATTGAACCCAGGGCTTCATGTATACAAGGCAAGCACTCTTGCCACTAGGCCATAGCCCCAGCCCCAGGGATCCCTGTCTTTAGGAGTGAATGCTGAGGCTTAATTCTGGTTCTTGTGGGGGATAATTTTCTGTTGCTGTTGTAATTACCATAAATTACCACAAACACAGGCTTACAATCAAGTAGTTTTATAGTTCTGGATGTCCTGAGTTCAAAACCGGCCTAAAGTCAAACCATTTTCAGGGGTAGTTCTCTCTGGTGGCTTTGGGGAGCATTCCTTCCCTTGTCGTCTTCTGCTTCTCCAGGTCTTCCACTGTCCTTGGCTCATGGCCCCTCACGCAGCCTTCATAGTAACAGTGTGATATCTAACAGCCTCTCTTTTTGATTCTGACCCTATTGTGTCCCTCCATGAGGACCCTGATTTCATTAGGCAGTGTGGATAACCCATCATGTCCCTATCTCAGAACTACCAGTTTAATCACATCTAAAACATCTCTTATGTTCTGATCTTCCGACACTGACTGGGTGTCCTACAACTCCCTCTGTTCTGACAGTATCTACAAGAGTGAGCAGTGTCAGTTTCCAAAACTTAAAGGCTCAGTCCAGAAGCCTTCCCATGAGAAGGTGCAGATTTTCCATATTTCTGTGCGTTGACTGTAAAATTGAAAGTTCTTAAGAATTTACTGGAAGGAGTCACAGAACTCAAAGAGCCATATTCAGTACTGTTTTGCTACAAAGGTCACACTTGAGAACATGTAAAGAGGAAGACCATAGGACAGGGAGTAGGGGTGAGGCCCTTTCCACGCCCTTGCTGAGTACGCCTTTCTCACCCAGTCCTATTGTTTAGAGATTTCTATGGAGTTTTCATTACGCAGAGTTGATTAATTAAACCATTGGCCCCTGGTAATTGGTCTCTTTCCCCTCTCCTGAAACAAGGTGGGTCTGAAGTCACCCTCTTAATACAGTATGGCAACCTCTGGCACACATGCACCATTCTGAAGCTGTGCTTGAGTTAACTCCATAAACTCCAGTGTCATGCAGGGGTTGGTCAGGAAGAATGAGGACTTCTCACTCGTGGTCCTAAGGGTTTTAGGAGCTCTGTGCCAGGACCCTAAGGCACGGCCCGCATTCAGATTCTGATAATAGCACACCACTTGCCAGGTAAGGAAACCCTTTCCACACATCCAGGATTAGGCTCTTTGTCTGCTGCTCATTCTTTGACTCCTAACCACTCACACCTGTCACACACTCAGACTACTTTTTGCCCTGTTGAAGGTCCCCCATTATTGCATCAGGTCATGTTCAGAATACCTTCCCTCTAAAACGCTTGACATCTAGTCATCTGAATCACCGGCCCCATGAGGCTCTGAATGTGACCCATCCTGGGACCAAGTTCCTCTTGGTGTGGGCCCAATGAAACCAGAAAATAAGTGCTCACTTGCAGAGAGTAGCAGGCTGAAGCGCAGCAGAGAGCAGCAGCTTTAGGCATTCCCCCTTTCTTTCTTCTGCCCACAGCAAAAGGATGCTAACGGGGCAGTGAGGCCATCGTGTAGCAAGGCTCACCCTCTTTCCCGTCTCTAGGAACAGTTCTCATTTCCTTCCCAGCCACACCTGCAGTGCCTTGTCTGCCGTGCTTTTACCCATGAACGGTCTGTTCAGGACATCGTGGGCTTTTCTGTCATGCTTCTCAGAGTTCTGCTAACTTCTGCCCATTGCCAAAGGCCAAAGCTTCTAACACGTTGGTTATTTTTTTTCTTTAGAATTATTTTATTAGGGCTTCTTGCCACTACACATGGACTTAAGTTTTTAAAGGAAAACTATTGTATATTATTACAATATCATGATCCTGGCCAATAGCTCTTCAAAACTTTTCAAAAACTGAGAAAAATCTTAAAAAGTTTTCACATGTCACCTGAAACTTACACAATTAACATTATCAAAGAAGAAATGCTTCTACACTCTTACATGGATCACTAGAAAAAAACAACAAGAAGCTAAGAAACTGTCTCTAAGGCATTTGTTTGTTTTTTTACAATCCTTCCTCCACATCCAGCACATTTTTAGGTATTATAGCAGCACTGCCTTTCTACTTCCCAGTCTGTGTCCTTTTCTTTCTGGTGTTGTGACAAATTACCAGAACTCAGAGGTTTTTGCGTCTGTGTATCTGTTCTCTCTCAGTCCTAGAGTTCTGCAGTGGGCGAGGCTGGTGGGGTGTGCTCCCGGCTAGAGGCCCTCAGGGAGAGCCAGTTTTCTTGTGGTGCTGCTGACAGCCCTGCTCTGCTCCTTGTTCCTTGGCCCCGACCTCCTTCCTCTTGGCTCTCACTCTCTCCTGCCCCTCCTACAAAGACCTTTATATTGGCCCCCAGTATTGAGATCCTTAGTTTGGTCTTATCTGTTTGGGGATCAGGAGGTGGATGTCTGGAGGCTGTTAGTCTGCTCACCGGCAGAAACCATTGCCAGTAGTCTCAGCACCATGCATTTAAATTTCCATGCAGTTTTAGGAAAATGCACATGGTTACTTTTGTCTTTTGTCTTGATACAGGAACCTGGATACGATCAGCGTTGCTGTGGATCTGATCCTTCTGTTCCGTGAGCTGCGAGTGGAGCAGGACGCCCTGTTGACAGGTATAGAGCGAACCATTCACACGGTGTCTGTCTTGAAGAGGACTTAAAACCAGTGTTGGGAAAGTCATAGCATTCATTGAAACATGTTCCATATTTTGCAGGACGGGAAACTTGGACAATACTAAAAATTTAGAAATACTAAAATTTTGAGTTATAAGGGAAGATTGCAGTGACTTCCTGCCTTTTGTAGGCTAAATGGTCTTTTTCCAACATGTTAGGTGGAGGTCTGTCTTAGTGTGTGTATGCAGCTTTGGCAATACACTTAGGCTGCTGGGTAGTTACTAAAGCAGATGTCTGTAACTCAGAATTCTGGATTCTAGAAAGTAGGAGCTTGTATTCTCTCAGTGAGACCATATTGTGTCCTCATACAGTGAAGGGCAAAAAGGCAAAGGAACTTCTCTTAGGGTACCTTGAGATCTGGTTACTCCCAAAGGCTTCGTAAAAGTTTTGCTCGGATGGGGAATGTCTGGCCCGTGGGCTGTCCAAGGCCCTCCACATCATTAGTACCTAATGTGATGGGATAGGCACAGACGCTTCTGGCCGCTGCCTGAGGCAGTGGGCCTGTACCCACAATTTTGTGTGGCTCTGAAATGATGTTAGAAACATCCAATGGCCCTTGGCATGAAGAGGTCCCCGCTCCTGTTTTAGAAAAATCCAAGCATTCACACCATAGCCCAATCCTAAACTCTTGTACCCAGAATGAGAGTATATGTGGAGTAGGATTTCCAAGAGTAATACTTAAAAGTAAGATGAGGACTTTTGACTGGTTTCATTATAAGAAGAGATACACAGACACAAAGACCAGGTGAAGATGCAGGGAGACGACCATCTAAAGAGAGATCTCAAAGGAGCTGGCCTGCTGCTGCCTTGAGCATGGACTTTAGACTCCAGAAGTAGTAGGAAAAGGCAGTTGTCTGTATTTGAAGCTGCTCGGTCTTTGGTTCTTTGTAATGGCAGCCTGAGCTGACAAATGCACTCAGCGTCTTCTCTCTTAGGGACGTGGCAGGCTCTAGTTTAGGTTTGGGGTGTGATTTAAACAGTGACCAAGGCAGACAAAAATTCTGCCCTTAGGAGCTCACATTCCAGTGAGAGGAGCCAGTTATTAAATCTGTTAAGTAAGTCCAAATACTTAGTGTGACAGAAAGGGAAGTGAGCTCTGATTGCTAATAGCTGTTGGTAGGGATTAAGCGCACCCTCAGCTCCTTAGCTGAAGCTCTGGAAGGTTTTAGAGGATTTTGAGCGTCTTTGGTTTTCTGCTGCTGGCAGCACTTCTCCTTTGCACAGGATTGTTATCTGAAGAGAATATTTGAAATACAGAATGTTTGTGGTTATTTGACAAAATCTTCATGTAAATATCTAGACTTACATTTTAGGTATGCTAGGTCAAAAATTAAAATTTTTTTATCTAAGTGAAGTCCAGCTTGTATATAAAGTATGAGTTGAGTCTGGGTGCTGGTGGTTCACGCCTGGAATCCTGGCTATCTGGGAGTCTGAAGTGTGGGAGGATTGCGTGTTGAGGCCAGCCCGGGAAGAGAGTTCATGAAACTCCTCTCAACCCATAGTTGGACGCGATGTCTCTGTAATCCTAGCCTCACAGGAGGCTGAGAATGGAAAGACCGAAGTCCAGGGCCATCCTAGTCAGAAGTCCACAGGATGCTGCTGCAGCGGGAGCTGAGTGGCATGCACTTGTCCTTCCCTCTATGCGCTTAGAATGGGCAGGTGGAAGGCAGGCGCTGGGAGAGCACGGCTACCTACTCAGGATGCTGAGATCTGAGGGTCACTGTTCAAAGGCAGCCTGGACAGGAAAGGCACAGAAAAAGCCAGAAGGGGCGCTGTGGGTCAAGTGGTAGAGGGCTAGCCTTGAGTAAAAGAGGCTCAGGGACAGCGCCCAGGCCCAGAGTTCAAGCCCCAGGACCGCCCCCCCCCCCAAAAAAAAAGACATTGAAGTTCAAGTATGCTTCTGGGAAGAAAAGGGAGAACCTATCTTGAAAATAAACAATGTGCAAAAAAGGGTTTGGAGGCAAGGCCCAGTGGTAGAGCATCTGCCTAGCAAGTGCAAAGCCAAGTTCAAAACCCAATACCCAGTATATGATTTGACTTTAAATTGACTAACATACAGTTCTTTATCCCTTTTCTTCTTATATAACATAAGGCAAACTTACTTTAGTATTACTAGGCTATTCTTGGGGAGGTAGGTGAGAATTAGAGGTGGAAGTAGCCTCACAGGCATCAGAACTGAAGCACAGGTAAAAGCGGCCAAATCAGTGTGGTAGAGGTATGGTATGTGCCTATTGATTTCGTTTGTATTCGTTTCTGTGGTTTCTAGTGCTTACATTTCAGAGTCAGTTTGTGAAAATGCTTGCATCCTTCTATTTGATTTAGAAGTGTTCTAAGAATTTACGTACAGTATGTTTGCTCTGAGTTGTGTTTTTTTTTTTTTTTTTTTTTTTGCCAGTCCTGGGCCTTGGACTCAGGGCCTGAGCACTGTCCCTGGCTTCTTCTCGCTCAAGGCTAGCACTCTGCCGCTTGAGCCACAGCGCCGCTTCTGGCCATTTTCTGTATATGTGGTGCTGGGGAATCGAACCTAGGGCCTCGTGTATCCGAGACAGGCACTCTTGCCACTAGGCCATATCCCCAGCCCTGAGTTGTGTTTTTTTGAGCAGCAGTAGTTTGTTTCAAGAAATTGATAGTGTGTAGCATATGAATTTAGTCATACTGTTTTTAAAAAACGTTTTCTATTTAAAGGTTTTTGTTTTTTTGGCTAGTCCTGGGCCTTGGACTCAGGGCCTGAGCACTCTCCCTGGCTTCTTTTTGCTCAAGGCTAGCACTCTGCTGCTTGAGCCACAGCGCCACTTCTGGCCATTTTCTGTATATGTGGTGCTGGAGAATCGAACCCAGGGCCTCATGTATATGAGGCAGGCACTCTTGCCACTCGGCCATATCCCCAGTCCTATTTAAAGGTATTTTTGTAGCTTGGTTTTACAATGAAGTGGCACGGTGGTGCTCAGCACTGGGGGATTAAAAATCATTTCATTGTGGGTATGGAAAGTTGGAGGTATGGCTCATACCTGTAATCCTAGCTACTCAGGAAGCTGCGATGAAGCCAGCCTGGGCAGGAAAGTCCAGGAGACTCTTACTTCCAGCTAACATCAAACACGGAAGCGGAGCTGTGATTCAAGTGGTAAGGGCATTAGCCTTGAGCAGAAAATCCCCCAGATCTCACCAACAGCCCCCAGGACCTTAGTTCAAGTGCCAGCAACAAAAAAGGAAGGGTCAAATTTGTTCCATTTTGTGTGTGGTGGGTGAAGTCACCAGTGGAGCTGAGGCACTGTGGTGGGCATGTCCTACATACAGAGGAGGGGCCAGTCGATGCTGCGCAGCCATTCTTCACCATACCGCGGTTCACCTATTGTGGCTCCATTGTATCATGGGTTAAAAAAAATGTAACTAGGGGCTGGGAATGTGACTTGGCGGCAGAGTGGTTGCATTGCATGCAGGAAGCCCTGGGTTTGATTCCTCAGCACCACATACACAGAAAAAGCCAGAAGTGGCTCAAGTGGTAGAGTGTTAGCCTTCAGCAAAACGAAGCCAGAGACCGTGTTCAGGCTCCGAGTCCAAGCCCCAGGACTGGCAAAAAAAAAAAAAAGTAACTACTGATCCCTCACCTCTCATGGGAGCCGTTGTTCAGAGACCCATGAGATGGGTGAAAATCGTGACGTTGCAAGAAGTGAGCCCCAGTATAGCCAGGGACAACTATACAGCACTGCTACTTCGAGGCTTTTCACCTGTTGTGGGGGGAGGGGGGAGGGGGGCGCTCTGGAACATAAGGCCCTCGATAGGTGAGGGATCACCGTCCACCTTTTTGGGTTTGAACTCGGGACCTCATGCCTGCTTGGCTAACACTCTACCACTAGAGTGTGCCCCCAGCTCTGCTTTTGGCTGGTTATTTTAAGGGTAGGAGTCCCATCAACTTTTTCCCAACCCTCCAGATTTCAACCTGTCATGTAGCCAGGCATTACAGATGGGAGCCACCAGCACCTGGCCTCTGTTCTGAGTATTTCCTATCAATGTAATTGTAGAATTAGTCCTGTCTGGCTTATTTCAGTTAGTATGTTTTCAAGGTTCATCTGCAGTATAGCATGTATCAGAAGACTGTTCCTGTTTTGATTGAGTGCTACTCTGTTGTAAGGGTATGTCAGGGTTCACGAGTCTGCCCATCAGTTGTGGGCATTGGCTGTCTATCTTTCGGCCCTCATGAATGATGTATTTGTTTTGAGTGTCAAGTGTATACCTGTGAATGGAATTGCTGGATCCTGATTACTGTGGGTAACATTTTGAACCATTAAACTGTGTCCAGAGCAGTTGTCCATAATGATTGGGTTTCTCCGTGTCCCTGTTGCCCCTTTTTATTTTTGGAATATTGTTATTCTGGTGTGAAGTGATGTGGTTTCATTTGCATTTCCCAAATGACCACTGCGGGTGAACATTTTTTTCATATGCTCACTACTTTTAGTAGATCTTCATATCTGTTTGAGTCCTTTGGCCAGTTTTAATTGTTGATTTATTGTTTATTTGCACAAGTTCTTTGTATATTGTGGATACTAGGATTATATTGAATTCATGTATCAGCTTAATAATATTGTCTCTCGTCCATGAAATTGGAGCATCTTTCACTGAGATCATTTGTAATTTTTTAGATATATTGTTTTTAAGTAGCCAACCTTGTTGAGTGGCAGAATTAGAAGGATGTTATAGAGGCAAGAAGGAGAAAGAAAGTTAAAGATATTTCTTACCAACTTGAAAGAGTATGATGTCACTGCATTTTTTTTTTAATTTGGAATTACAGTGGTGAAATTTGGATTCAACAAGAAACTTGAAGTTTTTTTTTTCACTGTATGTCAGTTCACACCTAATCTAGTAACCTTGCAAAATTATTCTGGTTTCTTTCTTTAAATTTTAGTTTATTGTAAGGGTGATCTTAGAGGGGAGGGGTTACAGTTACATAGGTGAGGTAATGTTACCCTCTCCCTGTTTTTTCCCACTTCTGCCCCCTCCCCTTCCCCCCAGGTTGTAAAAGCTCATTTCCAACATAGTGTCTTATGAGTAAAAAATTCTGGTTTCTGAGAAAGACCTGTGCTATCTTTTGATATTTTCTCTGTGAGAACATCATTTTAGGGAGAATTTTTCACTGGGGTAACTGCCAGTGTTTTGTTACTACTCTTGAGGTAAGAACTATAATTACATTGTCAAAATAATATTTAGAGTATTATTTTCAGGGAATAATTGCAGTGGTGTGACAAATATATTATGCTCATCATTTTTATGTAAACACAAGCATGAGCTATTTTAATTGAGTTATTGTTGTTGGTTTTAGCTTTTCTTCTTTGCTAATCTGTAAAAACAATGTTGGGAGTTACCATGTTTTCAGTATTTACATCAAGATCAGTTGATAAGCCGATTGGTTAAAGTAAACTGTCATCTTGTCTTCGGTTTTCTTTTTTTTGTGTCTGAGACATCTTTAAGCCTTTTCATGATTATGTTCTGATTCAGAGTGCTAGTTTTTATTTGCCCAGTAAATTACTGACTCAGTGGCTTTTCAGAATAGCTTACACTATTGGCTTTTCTTCCATGTTAAGTTTTGTACATTTTAGTATTAATACTCTATAAAGTATCCTGTAGAAATATAAATATCTTTAGGCATTTTGGCTTTATAAGAAAGACATGTTTTTGTTTTTTATGTTATAAATATGTATGGTCAACACAGACTTGTTTTTGGCAGCACCAATATTTGAACTTGGGGCCCTGTGCATGCCAGAGAGCTGCCACTGCCCACCCATGCCTCGAGCCTAGAGTCATTGGTTTTTTTTTTTTTCCCAGTCCTGGGCTTGAACTCAGGGCCTGAGCACTGTCCCTGGCTTCCTTTTGCTCAAGGCTAGCACTCTGCCACTTGAGCCACAGCGCCCCTTCTGGCCATTTTCTATATATGTGGTGCTGGGGAATCGAACCCAGGGTTTTGTGAATACGAGGTAAGCACTCTTGCCACTAGGTCGTCCTCCCAGCCCACCTAGAGTAATTTTTAAAAAGCCTTAGAAATGTAGAGAAATAATCATCTTTCTCTATGTGTAAACTGAAAAACACTTGATTTATTTTTTCCTTTTTCAGTGTTTTTGTCTGTATGAACGTGTGCTTGCAGATTTGCATCCATCTTCTTTATTTTAGGTCATAATATTCAGTTTGGGGGTTCTTGTTGCATCCTTTTCTTTCCATATTTTAATATTTCAGTGTTTTGATTTTGGCCACCTTTTCACAATTCTTCTTTGAACAGCTGGTTGAGTAACTAGAGGCACAGTGAGATGGGGGAGCTGCTAGTCCCACTGGGCGTCAGTGTCAGTGACAAGGTGGTTGTGAGCTCCTGGAGAGAGCTCTCTGGGCTTAATCAAGCCAGCAGAGACCTGGTAGCAGTTTCCTCACGTGGACAAAATTCTTTTTTTTTTTTTTTTTTAAATTCAAGCTCTCCTCTCTTTTTTAATTTTTGTGCCAGTACTGGGCTGTGACTTTAGGGCCTTAACTCTTGTTCGGCTTTCTTACACGTGGCTGCCACTCTAACCACTTGAGCTGTGCTTGTAGTCCAGCATTTTGCTGGTTAATTGGAGATAAGTTCTTACAGACTTTTTGCCTGGGCTCCTGAGTGGCTAGGATTGCCGGCGTGAGCCTCTGAAAAGCAAAGACCACGCGAGTACGAAGCACTTGGGTGAATACCTCACTCGTGACTGCTGTCTTTCCTCACTATCCCAGAGCTGCCTCTGTTCACTGTTCTGCACGTAGTGGGCCCAGGTTCTGTGCACCCATCTCCCCGTGGGTGGTGGTTAGGTGTGACCAGTGAGGGAGATTGGTGGGAGATTGGGGTGGCAGGTGGATGGGGACTAGGAACTTGCTCCCAGGTAGTGTCTCCCTAATAACAGCACTGAATTGTGGGAGTTCTACTTGGTTCCAAGTTCAGTGTCCTGTGTTGGGTCCCTGCCTCATATCTGGCTGGCAGCCCTGTGGGCCCACAGGTTCCTCGTCATGAGTCCTGCGGTCCTCACTCGCTATCTAAGCTTTGCTCTTCAAGGTCTAGCGCTGGTGCTGCTTTCTTTAGTGTCAGTCTCTGTGTCATCTTCGTGACAATTTTCTTGTTAAGTAACTGGTTTGGGTTCCATTTGCATGCTTTGCTCTGACTGGCTTTGCTGTTACTACTTGCCAAGACGGGTGCTCCGTGTCTCATGTCCGTGTCCTCCCATGGAGTTCTTTCCCTACTTCCCCCTTCCTCCCGAGCACTGATCAGTGACAGAACAGGGAAGGGTCTCCCAGTCCTCCTGCCTCCGCCTCCCGATCGCAGCTGGGATTGCAGGTGTGCACCTCCACGTCCAGCTGGACAGGGAGGGTCTAATGTGAGGAATTGCTATCACAAAGGCCAAGGTTTGGACTGGTTGCTGCTGACTGGTATGAGGCAAGAGAATGGTGATGAATACAGGAAGCAGGAATTGGCTGAGTTGCTTTCAGCATTGACCCTTCTAATAATCTTGGTCTCCAGTAGTAGTAGTAGTTAGGATCAGAGGTGTGAGCGAGCCATAGAGTATTGTGCATGTATGTGTGTACACTGGGCCTTCAACTCAGTGCTCTCACTTGGCCTTTTCTGCTCTACTACTTGAACAATATCGCTACTTCCATTTTTTGCTTAACTGGAGATAAGAGTCTCTTGGACTTTTCTCTGTGGGCTGTTTTGTTGTCATTGTTGGTTGTGGGGATTAAACTCAGAGCCTGGGTGCTGTGCCTGAGCTCTTTTGCTCAAGGCTAGCACCCTGCCACACTGAGCCACAGCGCCACTTCCCATTTTTTGAGTGGTTAACTGGGGATAAGAGTTTCTCAGGGACTTTACTGTCCAGTCTGGCTTTGACCTGCAATCCTCAGATCTCAGCCTCCTGAGTAGCTAGGATTACAGGTGTGAGCCTCTGGCGCCCACCCAGCTGTGTGGCCTGTTTTGATGAGGCATATTAATATTATTGTGCAGAGAGATCTTTAAAGAAAAAAACACAAGAAATGTATCCAATGCCCAACGTATGATACTGTAACCTCTCTGTACGTCAGTTTGATAATAAAAATTTGAGAAAAAATAAAAAAAATAAAAAAAAAATAAAAATAAAAAAAAAAAAAAAAAAAGAAAAAAACATAACATTGTACTTAATAACATAGGGAATGCTTTTTTGAAGATTTTTTTTCATTGTGTTTAATGTGATATTCTTTGCTTCTTATTTTTATGCATTCCTAGCTTTTCGCTGTGGCCTCCAGTTTTTAGGCAACATTGCCTCACGGAATGAAGAGTCCCAGTGCATCGTTTGGGAGCGTGCTTTCCCAGAACTCTTCATGTGAGTATCTGACTTCCAAAAGACTGGCTAGCATTCAGTTCATGTTAAATTGAGAAGCATGAGAAACTAACCTATGCTGTAATAGAATTCAAGACAGTAGATATTCTAGACTGGTATGACTTCATTAAACATTTTTTTTTTTTTTTTTTTTTGGCCAGTTCTGGGCCTTGGACTCAGGGCCTGAGCACTGTCCCTGGCTTCTTTTTGCTCAAGGCTAGCACTCTGCCACTTGAGTCACAGCGCCCCTTCTGGCCATTTTCTGTATATGTGGTGCTGGGGAATTGAACCCAGGGCCTCATGTATATGAGGCAGGCACTCTTGCCACTAGGCCATATCCCCAGCCTCATTAAACTTTTTTTTGGGTGCAACAGCAGTACTTACAAGACAGTATGCTGTAAATCAACTGTACAGCTCGGGGGGAGGGAACTGGGGAGCGGGGAAGGTGAGAATAACAAAGGAGGAGGTATCATGTTTGATAAGAAATGTACTCACTGCCTTATGTATGAAACTGTAACTGCTATACATTACTTTGACAATAAGTAAATAATTTAAAAAAATTGGGGGGGGGGGGCGGGCGGTATCCCATGTCTGCCAGGGTTTGAGTTAGATGACCAGATTTGAGGGGTGCCTTAGATATGTTCACATTTGTGAAGATTCTATGCTTTAATGGAGGAAATAAAGAAACCGTAAGTAGAGTGTAGTGTAAGAACTGATACAGTTTAGATTAAATCCAGCCAATACTGATAGCAATAGAATATTCGAGTGGTCTAATAGAAAAGCAAAGGAGAATGTCCTTCTTGAGGTGGTGTTGTGATAGGCAGATGAGGAAAGGCTTCTGCTGAGGCTCTTGACTTCAAGTTGAGTTTCTCACCACCACCCCCTCTGTTCTTTATTTAGATGTTGCTGTCCCTCATGACCATTAAAGGAACCTCTGTATTTACAGTATCTAGTTTTTGGTTGACTTTTTAAAAGGATGAGCAAGCAATCTTAATGCTTTACAGATGTGATCATTTAAATTTTTTCTTTATTTAAATGTTTATGTTTTCAGTCTTAAGTCAGCTGCACTGTTTTATAGGGTTTTCATCTTATATTTGCTATTTTAAGTAGCTGCACAGAGTTAAGATTCCATGTCTGGTTGTGAGTACAATGGTTCTTGGTCAGTGTCACCACTTATAATGTTCTTACCCATTTCCCCCCTCCCATCCCTGCCCTCAGGTTACAGAATTCAGTTGCTACATAATGTACATTGGCCATTATAGTAAAAAATACTGTTTCAGGGGCTGGGGATATAGCCTAGCGGCAAGAGTGCCTGCCTCGAATACACAAGGCCCTAGGTTCGATTCCCCAGCACCACATATACAGAAAACGGCCAGAAGCGGCGCTGTGGCTCAAGTGGCAGAGTGCTAGCCTTGAGCGGGAAGAAGCCAGGGACAGTGCTCAGGCCCTGAGTCCAAGGCCCAGGACTGGCAAAAAAAAAAAAAAAAATACTGTTTCAAAGCATTGCAAGTTTTTGTTAAGCCCTTAATAATCTCTATGTATTAAATTTGCTACTAGGGATACTGTTATTTCTTATAATGTTGTTTTACGTGTTTCTAAATTGGACTAAAAGTCTCATTTCTTTGCTTGGAAGGTCTTGTTTAAATCACCCAGATAAAAAAATCGTTGCCTACTGTTCAATGATTTTGTTCACATCTCTGAATGCTGAAAGAATGAAAGAACTGGAAGAAAACCTCAATATCGCGATTAATGTCATAGAAGCTCATCAAAAGCAGCCAGAGTCAGAGTGGCCGTAAGTATTGTTAGGACTCTGATGATCAGGGACATCCTGGCAGATGGTGCTTTCCTCATAGATGCTTAGCATCATCACCATCTTGCTAGCTCACAGTGTTGCCCAGGCTGGCTCAAAAAAGAAAACATTGCTAGTGTGTACAAGTGTGTTTGCTCATTGTGTCGTCTTGTACCCCACAGTTTTGCTGAACTTATTATTAGTTCTAATAGGATTTTTTCCTCTCTGTAAGATCATGTCATGTGCATGTTTCCCTCTACAGTGGAGTCGCCGTTCTTTTGAGTGCTGCTCTGGTTGTCTGGACTGGGGCTTGCAGTTCAGTGTTAAGTAGAAGTGCTGAGCAGACATGCATATGCCCCTGGCCTGAAGGAGTCCCAATCTTAGCCAGAGTCCTCCAGAGAGATGGCTGTTGTGTCTGAGCGCATCCTTGGACACCGTGGAAGACCCCTTTCCACCTAGCTTTCCTGGACCTAATGAGATGTCTGACAGAAAAGCACCAAACTACACCTCAGAACTTACAGATTTGTTTTCCCATCTTCCTTTCTCTTAGAAACACCAGGGTCTTTTTGTTGGGATACACGGGAGCCACAGCAAAGTGTAGGCAAGAAAGTCTAGCAACACACTCGGTATGAGTTATTGGGATAATGTCTTTCTAAAAACACTTGCCTTTTTTTTTGTAGGCATGAAAGATGTTTTCATGCTCTTAGATTACCCTGCATAAATCCCAGGTTCCTATTTTGAATTGATCTAAACCAGACAGTAAATCGGTAAGTTAGAAGAGAATTGATGCCTCAGTGTGGAATTACAAAGTAGAATGGCCACGCTTTGCTGATTGTGTGGTCTGATGGGTTTTTCTGCATGTGTTATTACTGCTGTGCTACTGTTACATTTGCACACGCGCATGCTTATGTGTGTGTGTAGCACAACATAGAGTTGAGAACCAGCTTGCCAAAGCCGTACAACTAGTGGATTGTATAGAGGCTTGAAAGCTATGCTGAACTCTAAACCCTTTTTACAGCATCACATATGATAAAAATAGGCAATTTTCAGGGTGTAGGTTTATATTTTCAGGGGAGATGAGGTTAGTCTTGGCCTTTAACTGATAAATTTTGGGCATTCTTTGGAGCTTATACTGAATTTCACTACAAAAATGAAATTATAAATGAATAAAGTATTATTTTCATATTTAGGTTATGTTGTGGACTTGTTTTCTATGAGAAAGATTAATTTCCAGACTCATAGCCCCTTTGCCCTAGGGATGTTTCCTGCCTGATGCATATGCATGTTATTATCTAGTATTAAGACAGGAGGAATATAAGCATAATTGTCTTTCCTCTTGCACTCGCATCTGCACGCCAGTTTCATTGTACTTAATGCTTTTAATGGCCCATTGAGATGTGAGCTCCCTGATGGGTCCGTAGCAAGATAGCATCTGGTATTTGATAGGTTATTATATAGTAAACGGTTCTGCTGAAGGTAAGTGCCTGAAGCACTTGCCAAAGGGAGTCCTGCCTTGCACAGTGAGGTACAGACCTGCCGGTCAGAGAGGCTGAATCTCATTACTCAGGATTCCCTGAGAACAGGCTTTGTCTTTGCTTCATGCTGTCTATTTCTAAGTTCCTTTTGTTCTCCTCTAATGAGTGCTCATTACTCCCCCTTTCCAGAGAGTCTTAGAACTATCCTTTTAGCTTCTTTGATCTCCTGTCCTTGTCCTGTTCTTTGTCCCCAAGTCACTGGTTGTATACATTGTGATGTTGCTGTAATTTAGGATGTTTGTCTACCTGTTGTGCCAACACAGAGTTCTGTAATATCTGTGTGGATGTAACTCCTTCTCTATTGACTGGAGAAGGCTTTTAGAAATAAGATGTATGTTCTGACCCCTGGCTAAAATATCTAAATATTGAGGGTTTTTGTTGTTTTTTGAGATTGGATTTCAGACTGGCCTTAAACTTGAAATTCTCTGCTTCAGCTTCCCAGGTGTTTTATAGGCATGTGTTAACACAGCTTGTTTGACTATTGATGTTCCATTTTTTTTTTTGGTAGTGGTTGTACTTGGGGTTTGAACTTGGTTGAGCCACTCACCTAGCCTATTGTTTTGCATGAATGTTCAGTGGCAAAATATTTTTGATTTCCAAGCAGCTGAATGATTTTCAGAATCCCTGTTTTATTTTTGAACCTAGCTTAGAATGAATTTCAGATTTGCAGTTGGTGGCTTACCTGAACTGATACGAATATTACTTGGTCCCAAATTTGATTATCAGCTCTTATTGTTAGTACTAATTGTGCTTTTTTAGTTAACCAGGCAGTTTTAAAGATTGTAGTCAAAATATCTGTTTAGCTTTTGCTTCTGCTTTTTTTTTTTTTTTTAAGGGAGAGGAGGGGGTTAGTGTTGGGAGAACCTCGGTCTTGTTGATACTAGGCAAACACTACCAGCACTACATCCCCAGCTGAGAATTTGCTTTTACTCAAATGCAGTCTGTTGAGATGCTTTCGTTGGTTATCACACTGAAAGATACTGTTAATAATTGTTATCAAGTGATTAAGCCTTCAATATATTTAATGTTTTAGAATCAACTCTTAGTACTGTAACCTTCCCTTATATTTCTTAGTTTCTAAATCTTTTCCTCAGATGCCCTCTGGTAGAAGTAGTTATGATGAGGAATTGATAATACTCTTCAATCTTTTTAGCTGTCACAGTGATATTTTAAAGAAATATGTCCTATAATCTTTGCCTTGGGGGTCTTCATAGCTGATCCCTTTAGGTTCATGTGAGCACAGTGCTTGACAATGAGGATGTTTTCTTGGTAACTTGAGAATGTTTAAAGAATGAAAAATCAAGCCAGGATTCATCACTGCATTGTTGGCATATCTTATATGAAAGTATGACGCTCATTTCTTTGCCTTGTCTTACGGTATGAGTACAGTGGTTTTCTGTCTATATCTGAAATTTTAGCTGAATTTCACATTACTATTCATAGTGAAGACTTCCTTTTTCCATGAAGGTGAAGGTTCTTTTTAAAATGGAATCAGTTGTTTCAATTAATTGTTCAGGTTTAAAATAGGAGAAAATCATTTCAAGCATATTTTTGTCCATTTTGCTGCTAATAGAAAAATAGTGAGCAGACTAAAACATTTAGGATTATAGCAATAAGAAGTTTAAGAAGATGAAGTGTTTTAATGTGTAAGATGTACATACAAAGCATGTCTATTTTACTGTTTCCAGTAACCATATTTTTCCCTCTGCCTCTCCCCCTAGGTTCTTGATTATTACAGACCACTTCCTGAAAAGCCCAGAATTGGTACAAGCCATGTATGACAAACTGACCAATCAAGAAAGGTAATGCCAAAACCATTGTGGTCTTGAGACTGTAGCATTCCATATGGAGTGTCCTGCAGCTTGACTGAAAACGGTGTGGTTTCTCAGCTGGCAGTGACCTCTAAATACATGTTTCCGTGTGGTGCTGGGTTTGCATTGCTTGGTTAACATCACAGGTCAGCCACAGCAGGCAGTGATTTACACAGAACTGGAGAATTCAGGTTGGTGCCACTATTGACTAGAGGCATGAAAAAAATAGGCTACAAGCAAAACTTTATGCTTGTGCTTTGATTTTATAATGGAAATTTACACAACTATGTAATCTAGTTCTGTATTTTGACAGGTGCTCATTTGTTATGCTACTGGCGTGATTATTTGGGTTACATACTCTAGGTTTGTAGTTTTCAGATAGAAAAGTTGGACAACAAGAATGGATAGCTGTCCAGTCTTAACAGTACCGTAGTGGGAAATGCTGGCACCTTGCTTCTTGCTTCTGGGCCTTGTCATGGGATTCTTGAGGGGATTTTAGCTGTGTCTTATCACCTTGTTTATATTCAGTTTCTTGAAAAGGATTAAAGGAATTTGTGTACTAAGGAAAATTTAAATAATTTGCAGCATACTTTCATTCCAATTACATGTGTTTTGTAATTTTATTAGAAATGTCACCATAGGAGAAATAATAAATAATATTTGTCCAGTAGATCATAGCTCTACTGATCACAACTTAAATATTTTACCTTTTGATAGTAGCCACAATTTTTATCATTACAGTGGTTTTGGAATTCTTACTATGTATTTAGATTTCAGTAACTAAGCTTTCTATACTCTTTTGCAGGCGTTTGTTAAATACTTTTTTACCAAATGCTTCTAGCACACAGGTTTAAAAAGTTGATTTGAGACTGTGATCCCAGATCCTGGGGGTGTTGGTGTAGACCCAGGATGATTCCAAGTCTGTCCAGCCTGGGCTACATGGCAGCTGTGGGGAGCGTGCTCACAGCACCAAGGGTCCACAGCCTATTCCCTCTGTCCCTTCTCCTCTCTTGGGCAGGACCTCCATTCACTCGCTGTACATTGCCCTCTATCGAGACACATCCGCATTCGTCTCCTTGTGAGCTTGTCTTAAGTAACTGCTCTGACCCAGTCAGGTACTCTGATTCAGTGTACCCAGAGCCAGGCTTTTGGCATGTGAGCTGGAGCCCTACTCAAACACACCGCTAGCAGGCTTTCTCCATGTGGGGATTTTGCCCTGCTTGCCCTGTGACCTGCACCCTGTCAGGTGCCTCTGCAGCACCTGACTCTTGTCTATAATTTACTGAGGTAGGAATGAGGAGGCTCATTCATTCCTTCCTCCCTTCATTCCTTCAATGGCATATTGCCTGGATCTTGGTTAGCTTGCTCTTGAGGGTTAATGACATTTTTGGTCTCTGTGGCATACTACTCAACAAATTATATGTGTGGAGCGGTTCTCAAATTTTGCTGGAAAAGCCAGTCCTTGAATTTGAATTACAGATATTTTATTTCTAGAATTATAGGATATTTTATTTTCTGTTCTGGAATACTCAAAAACCCACTCTTTCCCTCCTCCTTTTTCTTCACTCTTGGTCCTCTCAAAAATAGTCTTTGCAGGATAATCTAAATAGAGTTTTAAAAGCTAGTCTGGCCAGGCGCACTGGTGGCTCACACCTGTAATCCTAGCTGCTCAAAGGCTGAGATCGGAGGGTTGCTGTGTGAAGCCAGCGTGGGCAGGAGCGTCCATGAGACCCTTATTTACTATTAATCACCAAAATGCTGGAAGTAAAGCTGTGGCTCATGTGGTGGAGCACTAGCCTTGAGCAGAAAAGCTCAAGGACAGTGCCCGGGCTCTTGAGTTTAATCCCCAGGTCTGGCACAAAGAAATGATAAAACAAGAAAGCCTTGTATTTGACATAAATTTTAAGTATAACTAAAAGTAAATTTCTTATATAGAGTTTCCCTAAAATCCCTTACATGCACATTGCCTTTTTTCATATGAAATAAAAGGAAAATCCTAATTTTGAGGTGAGGTTGTAACTACTGAGAAGGGGGTGGAAATAGAATAGATATAGAATAGAAAGAGAAATGGACTGCAGTGCTGAGGAGCCTGCAAGTGGCCGATGGGGGCCTGTGGGGGAGGGGAGGAGAAGAAGTAAGACTTTACTCTAGGCCTCCAGCACACCAGAGCCAGTAAGGTAATGAGTATAATTGGTGAGACCAGGGGCTGGGAATAGGGCCTAGTGGCAAGAGTGCTTGCCTCATAATTGGTGAGACCACTCCTGTTCTGTGTTCAAAGGAGTACAGTCACATGCCCCACCTGTTGAGACAGTCCCATAGACGCTAGTGGAGCTGAACAAGTCCTAATGACATTGCAGCTGTGGGTACATCTTGGTCATTCCAATGTCCACACATCAATCACATTCCTCAGGTCTGTGGTAGTGATGATATGAACAAATCTGACTGCCAGTTGTGTAAATGTGTAGTATATATCACTCCGTAGACTGCTCAACGCTATTTTGTTTTTGATAAATACTGCTCCTAACTGTATAATTCATTCATTTGGCAATACTAGCGCTTGAACTCAGGCCTTTTGCTTCCTAAGCAGGCTCTCTACCACTTGAGTTTCGCCTGGGGCTGGCCTTGTATTGTGTTCTTCCTACCTGTGCTTCCTGTGTGGTGTCACCACTCCTGATTTGTTGCTTATTGGGGGTCTCCTTAATGTTTCTTTGCTTGTACTAGGGGTTGAACTCAAGGCCTTTGCGCTTGCTTGACTTGCTTACTTGGCTGGCATTCTACCACTTGAATTTATACCTTCAGCCTGAACCGCAGTCTTCCAGATGTCAGCCTTTAGTTAGCTAGGAGTAGTACAGCCTGTAGCTACTAGTGCCTGGCTGAGTCTCATTAACTTGTTGTCTGAACAAGCTTTGAACCGTCATCCTTGAGATCTCTGTCTCCCTCATATCTGGGATTATAAGCATAAGCCACGGCTCCCAGCCCTATCATTATTTTCGACTGTGTTCTATTTATAAAAGAAATTGTGATGGCACAGCAGTAAACTGTATTAGGCTGGCATCAGCCCCACCCATGCCTGTTTTACTGCGTCTCTTGATTGCATCTGGAGTCTGAGTGATTGGCCTACACCTAGGTGTGTAAGTGTGCTCGATGGTGTTTACATAGTAAAATCCCCAGTGATTCCTTTGTCAGGACTGGGTACTGTTAGGTGGTAAGACACCTATGTATAGTGTGACTGGAGCAGGAAGCCGCGTGATATTTTATCCCGTTAACTCATTGTGCAGTGTATTTCACTCCCCACATTATCTGTGTCGAAGAGGGCTGGCAGATGCACTGCATGATTAAATGATTTTGAAAAAGTTTCCTTCTTGAGTACCTGAGACAAGCTATATTGACCTGTGTGATTATTTTCTTTTTAGATACAGTTTTATTGTTATTTTTCAGGTGTTACACAGAGGGGTTACCAGTTCATAAGTCAGATGTCACCCCTTCCTTCACTTGCCTCCCATTTAATCCCCCTCCTATTCTTGCCCCAAGTCACACAGTTCATTTTCCGTATGTGCCTAGTATGATTGTATTTGTTTACTTTTCCTCTCTCCCTTTCTGCACTCCCCTTAACTCCTGAAAAGAATTAAAAAAAACGTCAAATACCACCACCAACAAAACCCCATGTTGTGTGTGATTATTTCATATAAAAAGATGGTTTCTGGTAGTGGCGGAGGGAGAGAGTTGCAGTGGGAGGGACGGCCCACAGTGTAGATAGCGGAACCCTCAGACACACTCCGTAGCACTGGGAACCATTTCTATTGGCAGAGAAGATGACTTAATGAGTAGGAACATTTATTGAAGTGTTGTCTGTGTTCAGGTGATATTCCAAGTTTGTTTGCATTTTTATAGCTTAAAGGCCCATTTCTGATTTTGTAGCCTTTTTTTTCCCCTTCAAAATCATCCGTTACTTACCTCCATAGCTCTCATTGCATAATCATGTAATGCAAGTTATAGGGGTAGTTTACTGGGATTTCCTGTACGTTGTGATCTCTCCTAGGATGCAGCAATGTGGTGATTTCATTGGATAAAGTCACTTTCATTACTTTGCCTCCTGAGTAATAGCGAGGTGGGTGCTACATTGTCAAAGCCAGGAGTTGTGGTGTGGCATCCTGTCAGTAGCTCCCTCAGCCCCTGATCTAGAGATACTATCTGGAGAATGCTCTTCCCTGGCGCTCCTGGTGGTTCTCTCGCATGGGGAAGGTGGTGAGCCTGCCTGTGAGGCTGGCGCCCACCCCATTCACTTTTCAAAGAATAGTAAGGTAACAAAGGGGAAATCAAATCTGAGTGCTGCTCAAGAAAGGGGATTATTTGCTCATTTTGCTTTTCATTAATAATTGCTGTAAACAAATCTAAGGTTCGAGGAGTTTCGAAAATTGCTAAAGTCCCAGGCTGCTTATCTTTGCATTCAGTGTAGCTGTACTTCTTTCTCAAAGGGGTTAGTTTGAGGCCTGGCATACCTCTCAGTGGTTGTGAGACACTGGACACGATGCCTTTCCACCTCTTTTTTTTTTTTTTTTTTTTTTTTGGCCAGTCCTGGGCCTTGGACTCAGGGCCTGAGCACTGTCCCTGGCTTCTTTTTGCTCAAGGCTAGCACTCTGCCACTTGAGCCACAGCGCCGCTTCTGGCCGTTTTCTGTATATGTGGTGCTGGGGAATCGAACCTAGGGCCTCGTGTATCCGAGGCAGGCACTCTTGCCACTAGGCTATATCCCCAGCCCCTTTTCCACCTCTTTTAATGTGCACTTAATAATAGTGTCTGCCTTGAGGAGGCTTGTGAGGGTCAAGTGAAATAATGTGTCTAAAGTACTCCACTCACTTTTGGGTACTTGCACCTGAACAACCTCACTTATTAGCGTTGTTACTATGAATGTATTCATAAAACCTAAACCCTCAGCATTGCTAAAGTGTTGGATTGGTAAAATGAAAGCAAGAGGTATCCACATGTAAGAAGTGTATTTGATAATTCTCGTTTTTAAGCTAAGTCACATTAAAGAAGTCAAGATTTCAAAACACAGGTAATTGATGAAGATTAGCTTTATTTATAAAATGGTTTTCCTAACTAGGCATTATAATTAGTAAGCAAATTTAAAAGTGTTCCCTTAAAATTGTGTCCCTAAGTATTTCCATTGTTGCACAGTTTAAGTGTTCTGTGTTTACTCCTTTATGTTTTCCAGGATTGCATTTCTCGATGTTATGATAGCCAAGATGGTAGGTGATGAGCAGCTGACCAAGGATGACGTCCCTGTGTTTCTGCACCATGCCGAACTGATTGCCAACTCTTTTGTGGATCAGTGCAGGACTGTGCTGAAGCTCACCTCAGAGCAGCACTCCGAGGATGAGGTAAAGAGACAGCTCATAGTGTCAGATGGCAGAGCCTCGACAGGTATTGTAGTTTAGCCCTCTGAGAATCCTTTCTTAAACACCTTTGAAGATATTATACAAGTAATGTATCCTTAAATTAGAGAACTTAGAAATGTCAGATGAGGGGAAACAATGTCCTTATTTAGTCCATTCAGAGGTGATGATTAAAAAAATTCTGTTTAACTCATATTTTCCAAGTAGCTCATATCAAATAACATGTAAATGTGTATGCATATGTATACACACGCACATACCCATCTGTTAGTGGATTCGTTCTAGGCCATCTAATGATCAGTTTTAAGTTTTTTTCCCCTGGATGTAGTAGTCTCCATGAAGGCAGAAGTTGGCCATAGGGACTTAACAAGTACTTGCTGAATGAATACATTTTAGGACATCAGTACAATATTCTAGTGAAAATTTTACCATAATTCAGGATTGGGATGTGATTTAAGAAGTATAGTGTCTTCCTCAGATCTCAGTCTAAGTGGTTAAGATTACAGATGTGAGCCTCTGGCTGTGATTTAGGGTCTTGCTTTTTAATCCAGCCCACCATTCTGTCTTTTAATTGGAGGGTTGAGACCATCAACAGCGTTAATATTAGGAGATATATAGTATTTCCTGTCATTTTGTTGGTTTTGTGATGTTTGCTTCTTTTTTAATCCTCATTTGCTAATTGACTTGTCCAATGGGATTTATTCTTTCCCATATTTTCCTAGTGGTGTTTATCTTCCTCTTCTGTGTGTAGGATTCCTTTAAATATCTTCTGCGTTGCTGATTTAGCAGTCATGAATTCCCATTAGTTTTTGTTTATTCAGTGGGAGGTTTTTATTTCTCTTTCATCTGTAAAGAATACCATTGCTGGTTACATTAATCTAGATTGACACTTTCTTTCAGGGCTTGGGCTATATCATTCCATGCCCTTCTTGGTCTTAGAATTTCTATTGAAAAATCTGTTGTGCTCCTGATGCTTCTGTCTCACAGCTTTCAGTATTCTTTGTTCTGAATATTTAGCATTTTTAATTTAATACGTGTAGGGGTGTTTCTTTTTTGATGTTGCCTGCTCGTTTTTTCTAAAAGCCTACTGTTCTGGGTCACCTTGTCTTTCTCAAGATTTGGGAAAGTTTTATGCTAATATTTTGTTGGTGTTATTTTCCATATTTCTAGCTTGTATTTCTTTTCCTCTTCCTCCTCCATGATTTGTAGGTTTGGTCTTTTCAAATTGTGTCCCCACAGATGTTACATGTTCTGTTCGTAGTTTTTCAGTGTTTTATTCTTTCATTCAAGTGATACAGTTCCCCTGATACTCTATTTTCAACTTGTTTTATTCTATTTGTAAAGCTTTCTATTGAGTTTTTTAAATTTAGATTATCAGGGGCTGGTAATATGGCTTAGTGGCAAGAGTGCTTGCCTCCTATACATGAAGCCCTGGGTTCGATTCCTCAGCACCACATATACAGAAAAGGTCAGAAGTGGCGCTGTGGCTCAAGTGGCAGAGTACTAGCCTTGAGCAAAAAGAAGCCAAGGACAGTGCTGAGGCCCTGAGAAAGCTCCAGGACTGGCAAAAAATTAAATAAATAAATTTAGATTATCAAACCTTTCATTTTCAAGATTTCAATTTGATTTTTTTTCTTTTTAGGATTTCTGCATCTTTAATTTTCCACCATTTCCTCAGGGTCTTCCATACTTCACTTGGTTGTTTATTTGAATTGCATTTGAGTCAGCAGTTTATTTACATTTCTCCTTGAATTTATTCAGCTACTTATATTTGTGTTCTTGTGTGTGTATGTGTGCTGGTGCTGGGGTTTGAACTCAGAACGTGGGTGCTGTCCCTTAGCTTTTTTGCTCAAGGCTGGCATTCTACCACTCAAGCCACAGGTATTCTGGCTTTTTGGTAGATAATTAAAGATGAGAGTCTCAAGAGACTTTGCTGCCCAGGTTGGCTTTGAACCACAGTCCTCAGATCCCGCCTTCTACGTAGTTAGGGTTATAGTCATGAGCCCCTATGCTGGGCTGTACTTGTCTTCTTGCATTACTTAATTGTTCTTACTATTCTTTGAATTCATTGTTTGAAATTTTATCTACTTTACTTTTGTTTAGGTTCCCTTTTTTGTATTTTTATTTACATATATTAGCTCATCAAGTCCTTTATTATGAAAGTGTTTACTTTTCCAAGGGGACAGGTTTTCTTGTTTTTACATATTATGGTGTTTCTGGAATGTATACATAGAGACCAACGTTGGACATTTTAGTCACCTGTAGTCTTTCAGTTGAAATAGTGTCACTGTTGAGGTGGGACGGTTTCCATTTCAGGGCACTGAAATTTGCCCCTGGGAACTGCATCCTCACATGGTTGCTGATGGTCAGGAGGGAGGGCCCACATCCAGGCACTCTTGAGCCACAAAACTCCCACAGCTGCCACCTGTGCAAATGGACATAATCTCCTATATGGGATCTGTGAGCATCCAGACCTGCAGGCAGGCAGGCTCAAGGAGGCCCACCAGTTCTTCTCCAGCCAGTGCAGAATGGTTTGCTTACCCTGCTCTGATGCAGTCAAAAGTCACCCTGAGGACAAACCACTAGGCCAGGGGAGCGAGTGGAAACCGGCACACCCCAGAGGCTGCAACCGACAGTAGCACCTTGTATACAAAGGAAGGAAGGAAGCCTTGGGTCGTAAAGGCCGCCTGCGTTGTGGACACCACCTGTGTAGGGAACACATCCCAGAAGCAGCCACTTCTACATGAGAATTGTTAGTTTACGGTGATCTGAGTAGCTCTTGGGAATCAGGCCCAGGACCCTGAGCATAGGGTAAATAAAGACTTGGCTTGTGAGCCATGCACTCCCTACCTCCAGTGGTTGTTGGAAGCATTTTCATCAAGATATACCTAATGCTTGTGTGTTCTTTCTCTTTGTGGTGTTTGTTCTCAGCCTTTGACAATTACTTAGGTCCCTTCATTTTTCTGGTGTTACAGTCTTTTAAAGAACTTATTAGCAGGAATTATTTTATTAAAAAACACTAATTAACTATTAGATTATAAAAGGTACACTTTGGTTGAGGGAGATAGGATAAATGCTTAATTTCTGTTCTCTCTTGGGTACCAATCTTCATATTGTTTGTTTTGTGGCATCGTTCCAAAGGTGACCAATGCGTTGTCTTTTGCTGAATCCTCATTTTAAACTCATGGCTTTGAACGTACTTGATTGGTTTTGATCCCTTGGAGTTATAATTATTCTAACATTCAAATGTGCCATCATTGACCATTGGGAGCCAGTTGCGTTTGTTTCTGATTGCTGGCTCTGAGACATGCCAAGGTCCTACTGATCATGATCTGCCTGCTTCTTGGAGAGAAATAGTGGAGATCCCACTCTGGGCAGTTGGCCCTCTTTGTTGAAGAGGACGCCTAAGCCTGCAGTGTTAGTGGATTTTCTCAAGACCCTTTTTTTTTTTTTTTTTTTTTTGCCAGTCCTGGGCCTTGGACTCAGGGCCTGAGCACTGTCCCTGGCTTCTTCCCGCTCAAGGCTAGCACTCTGCCACTTGAGCCACAGCGCCGCTTCTGGCCGTTTTCTGTATATGTGGTGCTGGGGAATCGAACCTAGGGCCTTGTGTATCCGAGGCAGGCACTCTTGCCGCTAGGCTATATCCCCAGCCCCTCAAGACCCGTTTTTCAAGGCACTTACCACAAACTTCTAATCTATGCTTTATCCCCACTCCCACTATTTAGTTAGCAAGTGAGAGCTATGGAATAAGGTTTTAAAGATACAAGGCATGGTGGGTACATGGCATTTAAAGATACATGGCATAGTGTAGCGGTTATCAAGTCTGCTTTACACGCAGAACGTCCTGGGTTCGAGTCCCAGTGGGACCACCAAAAAAAACCAAAAACCCCAAGATACAAGGCATTACCTACTATTTATTTTGAGATTTGGGGATATTAGGATTTTTTTAAGTCTTATAACTATAATATAGTAAATTGCACTTAGTATTAACACAAGAAAATAATACTTAAAGAATATTACCTTTGGGCTGGGGATATGGCCTAGTGGCAAGAGAGCTTGCCTCGTATACATGAGGCCCTGGGTTCGATTCCCCAGCTACACATATACAGAAAACGGCCAGAAGTGGCGCTGTGGCTCAGGTGGTAGAGTGCTAGCCTTGAGCAAAAAGAAGCCAGGGACAGTGCTCAGACCCTGAGTCCAAGGCCCAGGACTGGCAAAAAAAAAAAAAAAGAATATTACCTTTATGATCTGAATTTATAGTCGCTACCAAATTTTGTCAAATACTGTGTTACTTAGGTTTTGTGACATCGAGTCTCAATTTGTATCCCAGGCTGGCCTTGAACTTGCAGTCCTTCTCAAGTGCAGGATTACAGGCATTTACTATTATGCCTGGCTAATAGTGCATACTTAAAACGACATTTAAAATCTCTGTGGAAGTTCATCTTTTAATCTTATATGGACTCCACGATGCTTGTAGTTGGTAGTTGGTGGTTTCTGGGTCATACCATCTATTTGTTAGAAATTATGTAGTAGTGATATCGCATAGAGGCTTTTATTTACACAGAAATAGTGCAAGTTCTTGAAGCCCAAGTCTCTTGACCACAGTACTTTACAAGATTCCTGTGGACAAGAAATTAGTGTATTTCATGGAATGTTTACATTTTTAAAGAAGAACTTGCATAATGGGAATGCTTTAAAAAGAAAGCATTTGCATAAATATCATGTGTGCATAGCTTATAATTTTGAGCATTTATCCCACTATTGGAAGACATTTTTGCCTTAATAAGAGTTTTTCTGAAGCCAGGTACTGGTGGCTCAGGCCTGTAATCCTAGCTACTCAAGAAACTGAAATCTGAGTGAAGATCACGGTTCAAAGCCAGCTTGGGCAGGAAATTTTATGAGACTCTTATCTACAATTAACCACTAAAAAGCCAGAAGTGGAACTGTGACTCAAGTGGTAAAACACTACCGCTGAGCAAAAAAAAAAAAAAAAAAGCTCAGGGACAGCACAGCACCCAGGCCTTGAGTACAAGCCCCAGGACTGGCACCCAGAAAAAAAAAGAGCTTCTCTGACTCCTTGCCTCATGAAAACACTTAATGTTTCCATTCTTTTTTTTTCTTTTTTCTTTTTTGGCCAGTCCTGGGCCTTGGACTCAGGGCCTGAGCACTGTCCCTGGCTTCTTCCCGCTCAAGGCTAGCACTCTGCCACTTGAGCCACAGCGCCGCTTCTGGCCGTTTTCTGTATGTGTGGTGCTGGGGAATTGAACCTAGGGCCTCGTGTATCCGAGGCAGGCACTCTTGCCACTAGGCTATATCCCCAGCCCAATGTTTCCATTCTTGATAGCAGATTATTAGTGAAAACGATTACCCAGGAACACACTTCCTAGTCTTTGATGCTGCGGTGTGTTACAGGCACTGACTTTCACATTGATTGCAGTAATTCATTCTCTTACATGTAAACGTCAAATCATTCACCTTTCAGTCTTCTCAGTAGTGAGGGTTCCCTGTCTGTTTTCAGGAGGCGCTGGTCACAATTCGGCTTCTGGATGTCCTCTGTGAGATGACAGCCAACACTGAGCTGCTTGGCTACCTGCAGGTGTTTCCCTGTTTGCTGGAACGAGTGGTTGGTAAGTGAAGCTTCTCATGTGGTAGTTTTAATTAAGAAATCCTTGACATGCTCTCATGTAAGTCTAAACATAGATTCCCTCCCACCCCCTCCTTCCCCTCCCTTTTTTGGATACAGTTTGGAGATCTTTTACCCCCTTTTAACATAATTTTATTGTTATTGTTAAAGTGTTGTACAGAGCGGTTACCATTTCCTAAGTCAGATAATGAGTACAGATCTTTCGGGATAATGTCACTCCTCCTTTCATTTTCCCTCAGTTTAGCTTAGGATGCCTGGAACTTGTGTTAAATTCAAGCTTCAGCCTCCCGGATTGATGAGATTATAGGTGTGCACCACCTTACCTCATACTCTTGAGACATGGTGACTATTTTTGTCTTGAGTGGGTTTAGTGGGGTCCTGGTAACAGCTGAGGGTGGTTAGCCTAAAGTATATTGTGGCTCTGCCCCTTTCCTTCTGTTGAATTTCATATAATAAATGAAAATAAATTAGACTTGTTTACAGGATACTACTGCAAACACCAAGCATGATTTTCTTAGGGAAAATTCTTTTTGCTCTAGATCTTTTACGACTGATTCATGTAGCTGGGAAAGACAGCACGAATATCTTCAGTACTTTGAGTAACATAAAAGCAGAAGGTGATGTCTCCAACATGGCTGAGGGGTTTAAGTCTCATCTCATTCGTCTGATCGGAAATCTCTGTTACAAGAATAAAGACAACCAAGACAAGGTACATCACACGTGTGTGGCTTCATTTAGAGTTTAGAATATATTCAGTTTTTTAGAGTGAGAGCTGGAGGGGCTTCAAAGGTAGATTGAAAAGAGAGTAGATTGAGAAGCTCTCTCTCTATATCTATATGTACGCATACGTATGTGTGTCTAAAACATGTAAGATATATAATGTACATACTGTATTTTCCCCATAAGTAAACAGTGTTTATTTGCATTAAGCTCTTTATTTATATAGTTTTGCATGTATTTGAGATAGTCTTCTTTCTTATAAATTCTTTTTTTCCAGTGCTTGTGTATATATTTAAATAGTAATATGTCACATCCCTCCAGTTAAAAAATTTTAAGAAGTCTAGAAAACTTTCTAGTAGACATTTAAGTAACACTAGTTACTATTGACCATTATTGTAAAAAAATAAAAGAAGTTCCTTGACTTCTATCTGGCACCCTGCTTTGATAGGTAATAGCATCATAGCCTTTTCTTCTAGGTGCTTTGGTGTGGACATACGTTTAAGTATTTGGAAGCTCTGTAGACTGCTTTTAGAAGTCTCTCTTATATTGAATAGCAAAGATAATGTGAGAGGTGACAGACTTATAGGAAGATTGGATCACACGTGTCATCCTGAATTAATCTTCTTGTCTTACTGAAGTTTGATTTGGGGTAGCATTTGTTTCCTTATTTAAATATCTAGTGTGAGGCAGATTATATTTCCCAAGAAGTCTAAAGAAATACATGTCATCTTATCTATGTTTCTACATTGTGAATTTGCCACTCCCTCATTAAGGGTTGGCATCTATTTTCCATCCCTTTGATCTTTCCAGCCCTTGGGATATTGACTGCTTTGAACGGTAAAATGTGGCAGGAGGAGGGATTCTGTGCATTTCTCTCATAGCCCTTGATTGGTCTAGCAGTTAGCATTTGTAGCTTCTTAGAAGCCAGTCACCACGTAAAAAGTGTTGCTTTCCTGAAATCCTTGCTGTGGCTTGGGAACCCACGTGGAGAAGCCCTGTGAGACGGGAGCGCAGGGGAGAAAGGCAGCTGAAGAAGATCACTGCACCAGACACTTGTCTTTGAATAGATCCAGCCTTGGCTCTTTGCTTGCCTAGCTGGTGCTTTGTAGATCAGGCAGGTCCTTTTCTGAATTCACTTCCCACATCATGGAAAGAAAAACCGAAGCAATGAAAAACAAACAAAAAAAAAGTGTAGTTTTCCCTCTGTTCATAGCCCAGGACACTGCTATAAACTTTGGAGGAAAGAAAGCTCTGTGCAGATACTCAGAATTGACACGAACAGGAAGATTCTGGAGTGAAATTGACACAAATACATGTGCACTACACTATGATTGAAACCTTAAACCTAAACACATTTTTTTAAGCTTCAAATATTTCTTTAGAGGGGAAAAGTACTTCTACTCAATTCAGCAAATTGCTTTTTAGAAGTTTAGTGTACTTTTTATTGTTTCACTTCTTCGTCATGATTTCATAGGGAATTTTGAGTCGGTTAATTCTCACAAAGTATGCTTGTTGGGTGGAGTGGGCTGATGCTTAGCCGAACCTGGCTTCCTTTCTCTTTGGCTTCCTTCCTTTTCTGATGATCTTCCTTCACACGTTTCAGGAAGCTTGGTGTGCTCAATGCACACATTGATGCTCTTGGCAAGAATGTCTTCCCTAATTTGCTTGTTTACAACAGTGCCAACAGCATGCTGGGTAGAATCTTAGTTTTGCCATGGCAACATTTGTAAGGCATTTCTGTTTGAACAGTACCATTCCTTTGATGTTTGTCAAATCGAATATGTGGACAAAGGACCAACTCTGTTTCCTGAAAGGCACAGAGAATGTATATTGGGCGCCTCTCCTCTTGTCTATTGTTTTCCCATGTGTTTGCCATTTTGGTGCGTTACTGGAAGATATGTCTTCCAAAAGGATATGTCAGTGTATTATAGGATCCAGAGCTTCCACAGCATATGATACACACTAAAATAATTTGACACACAAGAACATGGTTCTGTTCTTAAGAGAACAGATAAGTGAGGGAAGCCGACTATAAGGTCACACAGATGTGGACAGTGATTTTAAAACAATAGTTTTAACTATGCTCAAGGATGTAAAGGAAAATACGAATCATATGAATGAAAACAAAGGCTATTTCAAGCCAGGCATGGAAGTACATGTTTGTCATTTCATCACTTGAGGGCCTGAGAGGAAGGGTGCAAGTTTGCAGTCATTCTGGGCTTCATAGTAAGACCCCCTTCTTCCACCCACCTCATACAAGAAGAAGAAAAAGTCTCCACAGATACAGAAACTAAGCGCAGAACCAATAGAAGCACTAGAACTGAACAAAGTACTGGAATTACAGGATTTCTCTGTGTGTTTAATAACTGCCCAGGCATGTCAGTTGGTTTGCCTGAACAGATGTTAGTAGAAACCAGCCCGAAAACAAGGTCAGCAATGACAGAAAACAGGTGGGAAGGAAGGTGGTTGGTTGTCCGTGATTTGAGTAGTCTTTGTAGTAGGACACAAAACAGAAAACTTGCCCTTGGTCCTCTGTACCATTTCCATTATCCTCATGTTCCAGCAGACACACTATGAGACTAGAATCCCTCCTTGGAAAAGAAAGTTGATAGACAATAGGACACTTCACCTTTTAGTGATCAAGACTGTCTTTCTTGAGGAGCACAAAAGCAGCTTTTTTTTCTTGTGCTTATTCTTTTATTGCTCTCTTGGAATGGCCTCTTATAGGAGCAACATGTAGTAGTCTTTAAAAGGCTCATGAGGTAACTTGTTGAGTGTACCTCGTGCTGCTGTGGGAAGTCTGTGTGGTGTCCTCTCCGTTGTTTAGTCACTAACAGCACTGCAGGTTTCTGAGCAAATACCACACAGGGGATGAAAGAAAATGACACAAAGCCTGAACCTGAAAGTGTTACCTTGTCTCCACCCTCTGTCGAGCCAAGACCTTGAGACAACACTAAGACCTCATTCTGGCCACACTGGGAGGTTCTTCATTCTCATAGCTAAACCCTGACTCCTTCTGAGTATTGATAAGCATTGGGCTTGCCCGTTATTTCCCTAAGTGATGAAGGTCGGTAGTAGCATTCAGGTGACTTTAGTTATAATTCTGGGAAATGGATGGTGTGTAGCAGTATCATTGGGTTGTGCAGTTGTGTTGTTTCACTTCTTATGAAATTGGGGCCTGCAAGGAAGTCTGGCTCAGCACCTCCGCTGACTGATCCACGGTGGGAGAAGGGGCATTTCATATTCTTTCACTTGATTTGGCTTTGCCTTTTGCCCAGGTGAGAAAAGGCACACATTTTCATTTTGGTGTCTGATATGTGTTATCACCTTAAATCTTTACATCAGTCTTGCAAGGTAGATTTCTGCTCACCATGTTGCCAGGAGAGGCCATCAATTGGTGTGTGGTTGAGCTCAGAGGAGAATTTGGCTTTGTTTCCTGGTAGGTTCCCAGGCCTGTCCTCTTCCACTAGCTAGTACCTCGCTTTTGAGACGCTTCCAAGAGTTTGGAGGCAGAGTTGTGCCTGAAGACTACCTGAAGGTCTTCTCACCGTGGGCACTGCCAGCCCGGCCTTCCCGGCGCCCCTGATTTAGTTGTGGGGATCTGGTTGGCCTCTCATCTCTTTCATTGCCATGTGCCTGGCCCCCCATCGGGACCATCTTTGATAGGTGAAGATGTGGCCTCCTGCAGAGGTGCTCCATTTGAGGAATGTTGGGGACTTTGAGCCCCAGTCCCCAAACTATTAGTGACACAAAGTTTCTTGGAACCATTGTGCACTGCTGAATTCCTCTGAAGTTTGAAGCCCCTGCTTGTGGCTCTGTTTCTTTGTGTAACTTCATTTGTTGATGGGGGTGGTATCCAGCTGCTGATGGCACCATATCCTTATGGGGCCTTTTGTTTTCTGGTGTCCATATTTCATCCACATTTGTCCCCAGAGCCTCTGCCTCCTCTGTGAAAAGACCAAAAAGGTTTTTATCATCATTTTATTAGTCCCTTCTCCTTTCCTCTCTTCCCCTCTATGAAGAATTGAACCCAGGGCCATGAGTTGTCATTGGGTAGATGAAGAAATGACGGCTGGGAGAGACTTCAGTGTGATTTACTTTAGCTAGAGTCTATTGCATGGAAACTGCCATCTGCTGCAAAGGTGACATTCCATTCACTTTGCAGGGGGCTACACATATGCACTAGTCATGCTCACTGTGCGTGGTCTGTGTGGAGGGGCCTGCCTGGCAGAGAGGAACTGATACATGACCTGACCTCAGGGCTGGCTGGGCTACAAGCCGACTGCCAGGGGCATGGCACTAATACGATGGAGAGTCATCTTCCTTTGGATTTATACCTTTCTGGCAAGATTTAAGAGAGTCAAAGTTCTTGGCTTCAGATTGAAAATCTGCTTAGCAATGTTCCCTAGGTAGTTTTCCCATAGATCCTAAAGAGGTTGCTGTATACATGTCATGACTTGCGGTATTTGTAGAACTGTAAGCAATCACCAGACTTTACCAAGTCTTCCAGGGAGGTGCTCTGGAATACTGACTCCTCCTCTTTTGGCTTTTGTGCTCCCCCTGCATCGCTGTCATTGCTCTGCTGCAGCTGTAGTGATTTGCTTTCTTGTGAACCTCTGTGGATGTGGAAAGAGATTGTGTTGTGGTTCCCATGGTTGGAAACACATGGATATTCATCTGCAAACACGAGGGAAGCATTCTTTGGTTTCTTCATTAGAATAAGGATTGTCTGGGTCACTTCTTCCCCACTCTTCTGTTCTTCAATATTGTCCTCACTTTAAACGAAAGCTTTATTTAAGGAAACAACAAACATGGTTGATTTCATAGAGCCGAATGCATCATTTGAAGTGGACAGGCAGATGATCCATCCGGCTTTGCTTTCCACCCAGTCCATCCCACTCACTAAGTTGGGAGTGGTGCTTGGTTGTGTCCATCCTGCTGCAGGTTTTCTGGCAGTGCAGGTTAGGCTCCCTCTTCTTCCTGCCCAGCCTTCACACCTGGTGACCCTGTGTTCACACATCTGCACATCGAAACGTGAACTACAAGCATCCCTTCATGGAACGTGTCGGTACCAAGTGGAAAAAGTGAGCCTGTGAGGCCAGCGAACCTTCCTCGGCCCCAGAATTGTCATGTGGGAAGTTAGGCTTCATTCATGTTCATAAAAATGTTTGTAAATAAGTTTTACATTTCTTTTGTATATAGTAAATATTTAATTTTTGTTGAATGACGAGTCTATGTATTTATGTAGGGAGAGTGGTCCTTGGGGCTTGAACTCAGGGCCTGAGCACTGCTCCTGCGCTTCTTTTTTTCCCCCCAAGGCTAGTGCTCTACCACCTGAGCCATACCTCCACTTCTAGCTTTTTTGGTTTGGATGGCTAGTTGGAGATAAGGGTCTCATGGATTTCCTGCTCAGGCTGGCTTTGAACTGCAGGCCTTAGGTCTCAGCCTCCTGAGTAGTTAGGATTGAAGATGTGAACTTCTAGCACCCAGCTTGAATGATTCTTGTTAACTAGTGAACACTATTAAAAACAAAATGACTTTTCATGTGAAAGTTGAGATTTCTCAAAATTCTGGATTCTGTAATAATATTTGAACATCTTATGTTTGGTATACATTTAAGTATATTCTAGCATTTGCTAGTATTCCATATTCTAGTATATATTCTAATATTCCATAATTTGCTGTTTATTTATTTATTTACTTATTCATTTAGATAGGTCTAGGTATCTATAGCCCAGGCTGGCCTCAAACTTAGGATCTGTTTCCAGATTGTTGGGTTCCCAATATGGCTCTCATTTGCTGTATTTTCATTTGATTTGCCTAGTTTTTCTGCATTTTAGATTCTAAGAGCATCTACATAGTGTAATATGCTCAGATAACTAAAAATATTGAAATTTCAGGTTTGGGTTTTATAGTTTTGAATTTAGATTTTTCCATTTATCTAAAATAAACTTTTAGAGTAAACTTCACTTCCTAACATTGATGCGGTGGTCATTTGCAGTACTTTGCTTGCTAGGGAAGAGGGAGGGGGCATGCCTGGGGAGTCCAGAGCAGGTGAGCTGTTAATGCCTTCTAAGTGATTTTCTCCTGTCTGAAATGTTTTCACACAGCTTATCTACCTAGCACCTCATGAGCCAGGAGGAAAAATGCCCTAAGGCTATTTCCTATTTATTAGGAGATTATTTTTGTGTATCAGAGTTGGCTGGATTGCATGAAGCTTCTGCAAGGATGTAAATGCTTGACTGGTTCTTGGAACTTCTGTGAGAAAGGCCTGGGTTGCCCAGGGTGGGGCCAGCTTTGTATTCTTGGTCTTTGCCAGCATTCTTCAGAGCTGAAGGTCACAAAGCCTGCCGAGGCACTTCTCCACTCTGTGCTCCCCCACTTTATTCTCTACCTGGAATCAGGCTCTAGGTGTGAAGATCTTGTGGGTTATTAGTTCAGGTACATATTTTAGTATACACATGTTGTTTCCTTGTCTTCAGTGTGATACATGTATATAAACTGACCACTAGCAAACCAGTATCATACGTTTTTTAAAAATGGCTTTCGTCACCACTCCAGTACACTTTCGTAGGTGCAATCCCTTCCTAATCACTCTTCTCTGCAGGTCTCCTTTCTAGGAATGTGTCTGTCTTGGAAGGGGTCAGTCTCTGCATGCTGCGCTGACTCCTCAGAGATTCCAAGCCCCTGACTCCCGTCCTCACAACAGGTCCAGGCCGTCAGTGGTACAGAGAATCTTGACAACATCTTACAGTTGTTAATCCTAGACTTGCTTCTTTCTTAATTGAGCAGCTAGTAATGGTAAATTTGGGTAGTGATTTAACCTCTTTTAATCTCAGCTTTGTGTAAAAACTGGACACAGTGATGCCTTCCTTACAGGGTTGGGTGTACTGAATGTGCGCTTGTATGTAAAGTGTCTAATAGACTGCCCAGAGTCTCTTCCCACCTCCCACCAAACCGCTCCTTTCCATCAGCCTATGAATGAATGCCTCCCAGTTCAGGTATTGAAACAGAAACAGGTGTAGACACCTGTCAGGAGTATTCACCGAGTTTAAAGGAAGCCATGTCGTCTGTCGATGAGGAGAGACTCTGGGAGGAGGTGAAGTGAAGCAAGTAAGAGAATGTTCTCAGGACCAGAGTCATTTTTTTGTCTTGTCAGTTCTACTGCAAATTCTTTCTGGATTGAGTTTCTCTCTTGATATTACCCAGTAAAGAGCTGAAGCATTGTCTGTTTAGATTACAAAATCTGTTCTAGGTCAATCCTGAGAGCATGGAGGGACTTTGAAATCTCAGGTCTGCCTTCTGTCTCAGTTGCAAGCCGCTCAGAACTGTATCTTATTGATTTTGAAGAGCAAATGCAGAGGCAAGATCTGGCTTGCTTAGAATTCCACTTCTTTGTAATATAATCCCAGTTCAAGAAATATGTCACAATTCATAAATCAAGCTGTCACTATTAGTTTCCTGAACTTATAGTTCCTTTACAGTAACTGAAATTAAAATTCCTATCTAGAGGACACCTATCATGGTTTGGTTTGTTACAGCTATACTTTTTTTTTTAATGGAGGGTGTTCTACTATTTGATTCCAAAAATCTATTTTCTGTATCTTACTGTTACTCAAAAGGAAGAATTGTGTGACTTCTACAAACCTGATGCTGTCTATTGATAGTAGTATTGCATGCTAACCTGTCTTCAGGACCTGGGCCTGTGCTCTGTGCTCCTTTTGGGATCCCTGCCCATCACTGTGGCTGTGAACTCTTTGAAGGCACACAGGTTGTGCCTGGCTAACACCTGGGTGATACTAGCCCACAGTGTAATAGAATTAATTGATAGTAGATGATATGTATCTATACATGACTAGCACATCAAGTAATAGCTAAGTTTCTTCCCTGGAGTGTGATGCAAGATAGAATTCTGTCTCTAGAGTCCTAGCTTTGCCCCATCCCCTTCCTAGTTTCCACATTTGCTACCAAAAGGGGCCCTGAGATTTGTCCTCTAAAACTTGTGGCCACATTTGTGTGACTCCTCAAGGTGGGTGCATTCATTACCCATTCTTTAGTTCTTGCTCAGTTCTTTCACTGTGATCTGCAGGTATTTCCCTGGAAATGGTCTCTGAGGTTTGTGTTTACTTACTGCAGACACAAAAGGAGGCATTGCCGTGGATGAAACGGCTGAGTGAAGCCTCCAGGCCACTTTTCTGAACTGCTGCTCAGTTTTGCTTACTGTGCCGCACAATCAGTTTCTGTACGGTGACTTCACACAGGTCTGTGTTTGTAGGAACAGCAGGACGAGGGAGAAGCTGGCTGTATGACTTAGGAGCTATGCCTTCTTCTGAATGAAGTATGGGATGTTTATTTTTTGCTCATTTGTTTTTATGAGAACAACTGCAATCTCACTGAAAAAAATGACAACCTTGAATTTTGACAACAAAATGAAATTGTTACTTGATTAAAAATTATAATCACAACAGTGTACAGAAGTGGAAAGGTTAGTGGATACCCATCTATAGAAGTTATAGAAATCACAGTGTAATAAGGAGAACCCAGAATACAGAGGAAAAGAGAAAGCTTATGCAAAGGTAGACTGTTGTGTTCCAAAAAGGAACTCTTGCTCCCCCATAAGATGAACCATGAGAACTAGAGACAGACAAGACATGTAAAGGTTCATTTCCCAGTATGGTTTCTGCTCTTCTTTCACAGGAATAGAGTGGCATCCTGTCTTCTCAGGTGTGCTGCCTCTGTAACAAAAACCTGTTTTTAACCTCATGACATCTCTATATATCTCCCCAGACTTCAATTTCTTTGGATAAATTAGAAAAGCACTCTTATTTCAAATACAAGAGAGAGAGAGCGACCTCTTCATTTCTAAGAAAAAGAAAACGATGAAACTGTCAGTCACATCTAAAACAGTTTTGATCTTTAATCTTTAATGTATTTAGGTTTTCCCCCCAGCAGCAACTGAAAAATTAAGCAGATCAAAGTTACATTCCTGTATAGTTCCAGTATGGAAGTCATTACCTGATATACGCCTCTCCCTTTACAGCCTGGTGCTTATTGCACTCTGATAGTGTATTTTCCAGCCATTGTATTATAGTGAAAGAAGAGTTTTTTAAGGTCTGGAGCTGTGGGTTTACTTGTAGAATCTAAGTTGCTGCTAACTGAAAGGCAGAGGTATATGTTTTGGCATTGTGGTAAGAGCTTTTTGTTATTCACCATATACCCTATACCCGCTGGTATTCTAGACACTGGGAATGCAGCGGTGTTTGGCATTGTGCCCTCTTGAGGAATTCGTGTTCACGGGGCAGACAGATGTAAAAACATAGTATTTCCGTGAGAGCGTGAGGAGCATGGAGAGTGGGGAGCAGGCCCGCTGAGTGCCTGGAGAGAGGAAAGACTCGGAGCTTTGTGACGACAGGGAGGGAGGCTGTGGGAGCTGGGTGGGGCAGCCTGCCCTGTGCCGGCCGCCTGGCACCTGCAGGCGAGCGTGGGCAGTGCAGCTATGCAGCATGTTCGCCAGGCCTGGGCGCTCTACTTAGTGCTGGGGCTGAGTCTCAGGCAGGTGCAGCCTTCAGATGCCAGCACATTCCTGGGAATTACCTCTGGTCACTTCCGGTGGATATTCTGCCCTTGGTTGGATACTACTCTGTCCCCAAGTCTTTGCAGCACTGTTTCCTTATCCTTTCGTACCCTCCTCCTCATTTTCTTCTCAGGAAGAAAGGTCTTTTTCCTTGTGACTTACGGAGTTCTACTTTGGCTGGAAGCTTTGCTTTGCTTCTTCTTCTTCTTCTTCTTCTTTATTTTTTTTTTGTTTCCCTTTTTTATCTGTTATAGAAGGTCTTTGCACCTCTTGCCAGTATCGTGTATTTGTTCATCTATTCTAGTACCGCCCCGGCTGTAAGTTTGGCCTACCATTACCATCTTGTAGTAGTTCTTTCTGCAGGCATCTGGACTAACCATGGCTTTTAAAGTGATGGATAGTTTTATGATATGGGACTCGTCCTAGACTTGTTCTTTGTCACCTTCTTATTGAAGGCCACCCATGGTGAGGCTCCCTCAGCAGTGCTGAATCCCTAACTGCTTCGTAGTCTTGTCCTACTTGGACCCTGGGTCCCGCCTCTTTTGTCTCACACTCTGTCCTTTTCATTCCGGGTCTCATGATGATGCCACTCAGTGGTGGGTTGACTCCTGAGTCCCCTGGTCCCTGTCAGAGCTGAACCACAAAAGTGAGCTGAGGCAGTGCTAGGAGCCGCAGCGTTTGTGGGGCAGCCTTTGCCTCCCCTGACTGCGTGCTCCAGGCACTTGGCCTTCTCCTCTGCGTGGTGCATGGACCGTTTTCCTCTGGAGAGAAAAGTCCATTTCAACTCCAGGGTTTTTTCATTTCCTCATCTGCCACCCTTCCCATGTGGCTTAAGTTTGGTAAAGTGGACATGGCTCCCCTGCCTCGTGTTTGTTGGGAAATAGATTACTATTAGTGGTAATGTAGTAAGCGTCTTTTCTGGAGTGCCTGTTGGTGTCACACTGTGGTGTCACTGTGGTGTCACACTGTTCATGGAGCACCCATCCCCCCAACTTCCCCCCCACCCCCAGCAGCCTTGTGCTCAGGAATGCTGGGTGCCAGAGCACTGGGAAGGAAGCCACTTGCGGTCCTTTGCTGGCACGCGTCCCTCTGGAAGCACGTCTTCTTCAGTGCCGCTTCGCGTGCTGCTGGTGAGCCCTCAATAGAGCTGTCTGTCCAAGTGAACCTGCCATCTTCTGCATGTTCCCGTTGTCACGCTTTCGGTTCACACTCGTATGCAGATGCAAACACATCTTGGAAGAGAATCATTTTAAGCCTTCATCATTCTTTCAAAAATTTGTGTGAAAGCATTTCCAGCCTGTTTGTGTAAGACAACTCTGGTCGGACATTCAGGAGAGATGAAAGAGGGGAAAAGACTGAGATTCCTTGCCCTGCCCCCCCCCCCCCCCCCCCCCGTGGATGGCTCTGCTGCTGTCACCCTCCAGCCGTGCTGAGATGGAGGATGGGCAGCTGTCACCAGTGTTCTTTATGCCACAGTAGTAATAGCTTGTCTATATTTGGAAGTAGCCACATAGCTTTGTTTTGTGAAAGATAATAAAAATTCTTTTTATTACCTTGAGCCTTACTCAAAGACCCTATAAAAGTAAATTCCTTCAAAAATGACGACTAGCAATTACAACAATCAAGAAAGTCGTGTGAGCATCATGTAGTACTTACTGTTGGCCGTGTCAATGAATTTATCCTCATGGTGTTTTCTGGAGCTGGTAAAATGACTCCATCTTGATTTGCAGGCGGGCATGAGCATTAAACATCTGCCCAAGGTCACGCCCAGCCCATAGGTGGTGGAGCCCCACAGGAACCCATGCACGGTCCCCCTGTGTTGTGAAGTGTCCATTGGGGGATGGAGGCCGCTAGAGCTGTGGCCCTTCAGTTTTCAGTGTCAGGATCACAGATTTGGCTTGTATTTGTCCACACATGCTGAATGTCCAGTAGTTTTTAGTATATGTGCTGCCAAAGCAAGCACAAACCCAGTATTTCTAAAAGTATAAGAGTAAAGGAGAATTTTGTAAATAAATGTAAAATAGAATTCTCTTTGTTACCCTGATGACTTTCTAAGTAGCTAATGTTGACTGTGGTCTTGAAAGACTGATTTCTACAAAGATATCTTTATTAAAGGAAATTTTTTTGTTTGTGTACTGAGGATTGTGAGGCAGATACTCTATGGTGAGCCACACCTCCAGCCCCTTTTTGCTTTATTTTGTAGGTAGGATTTTGCCTTATGCCCAGGCCGGCTTGAGCTTTGATCTTCCTACTTGCTCTTCTCTGTGTTACTGGGTTTGATAGGCACACACGACTTTATCCAGTGCTTCCTTTGTTGGGATAACAGGCTTGTACCATTATGCCCAGTCCTTGTAAAGTTGAGAACTTTTACTCCTTGAGTAGTCTTGAACCATGAATACTTTCTACCTTCCAGGTTGCTAGGACTATGGCTTTAGCCACCATGCTTGGCATGAAGAAAACTGTACCAACATATAATAAAATAAACAGAGAGATTGTTTATTAATTATTTAAGGAAAGCAAACTAGAAAATAGCTAGGGAAGTATGTGAACTTCCTAACAGCTATTTCCAGTTTTTGTTTGACTGAAATTTTCCAGTGAATCTCTTAGGCAGCTTTTCAGACCCCTCTGCTGAGAATTGAGGGAAATGGCAGATAGGGAATGTCTTTGAATTTATTGGTGGTGCACACGTGTGTCTGTGTGTGTGAGCGCGCGTGATTGAGATAGAGAGGGAGATGGTGATTGTCCTTTTCAGATTGAGCTGTTTGTATTACCTGCATTGCACATCTTACGTTACAAATCCCTCCACAAGCTGCACTTAGCTCATGTTACCCTTGGACATTTGAATAATTGGTTTAACGTGAGACTAATTTCTGGGAATGATTCATGCTATTTACTTGGTATGTGTTAGTGACAGTGTTGAGTTTACCTACTGGAAAAGTCCAAGAGGAAATTTTACAATTAACTCACTAGTATGCTGAGCGAGGGCGGGGGTGGGGGCGGGGGGGAGGCGGTTGGAGCTGAGTGTTTCTTTAGTTCCTTACTCTCTGTATTTGAAGTCTGGGGGGGCGGGCTAGGCGGTCATCTGCACCTGCCGCGGGGACCCTCTGCCTGGGGCCGGCTGTGGAGGAGGACCGCTGAGGCAGTCCAAGCCTGGTGGTGGGTGGTGGGGTGTTGACAGGAAAAATCCTACTGGCAGGCCTCGGGCAAGGAGGGGAGAGGGCGTGTCCGTGCCTGCTGGAATTTCAGCCCTGGCCACCGTTCAGCTACACCCTCTGCCCCTCCCCCGCCCCAGATGAGCTTCAGGGCACAGGGGCAGTGCCAACTGCACCCACCTGCCTGGCTAAGGACCTCTGTTTCCTACCGCCCCTGCCACAGCAGGGTGCCCGAGGCTCCCAGCCAGTGGGCACCCAGGCCGGAATTTAGAATTTTGCTGCTCTCCCTGGGGGCTTCTGGAGGAGGTACTCCAAAAGGGGGAGGAGTCGATGCTTCAGTCAGTACTTGGGAGGGAAGAAGAAATGGGTCCCACAGGTCCCAGGTGGCTCCTGCCCGTAATCCTAGCTACTCAGGAGCCGAGAGACTGAGATCTGAGGAGCACAGTTGGAAGCCAGCCTGGGCAGGAAAGCCTGTGAGACTCTATCTCCAGTTAACCACCCTCCCCGTTCCCCCTTCCCGTTCCCCATCCCCCCCAAAGCCAGAGTAGGACTTTTTTTTTTTTTTTTTTGGCCAGTCCTGGGCCTTGGACTCAGGGCCTGAGCACTGTCCCTGGCTTCTTCCCGCTCAAGGCTAGCACTCTGCCACTTGAGCCACAGCGCCGCTTCTGGCCGTTTTCTGTATATGTGGTGCTGGGGAATCGAACCTAGGGCCTCGTGTATCCGAGGCAGGCACTCTTGCCACTAGGCTATATCCCCAGCCCCAGAGTAGGACTTTAGCTCTAGTGGTAGCGTGCTAGCCTTGGGCAACAGAAGCTCAGGGACTGAGTCTAGGCTATGAATTCAAGCCCCAGGGCTGGTACCAAAACAATAAAACAAATTGGTCCCTTTTGTCTCACTTTTTCTCCTCTTTCCCTCCCCTCCGCTTTCCTCCTCTCCTTTTCTTGGGGCTTCAACTGAGGATCTAGGTGCTGTTCCTGAGCTTTTGTACTCAAGGCCAGCCTACCACTTGAGCCACAGTGCTACTTGTGGCTGCTTGGGCTAGTTTTGAACTGCAGTCCTCAGATCTCAGCCTCCTTAGTAGCTAGACTAATAAGTGTGACCCACGAGTGCCCGGTGCCCAGCTTTTTTGTCTTCTTTTTATAAGGGACTTATTTTTAATCTTGAAATACCATTTCTAGCCGTTTTAGTCCTCTTTCTCCAACACTTGTTGGGGTTTGCGCTTGGGCTCTCACTTTTGTTTGTCAGGTACTCAACCGCGTGAGCCCACACCTCCCTCCATCTCGGGCTTCTCTTCAGTGGTTAATTGGAAGTAAGAGTTGCACGGACTTTACTGTCTGAGCTGGCTTTGAACCACAGTCCTAAGATCTCAATCTGCTGGGTAGTTGGGATTACAGGTGTGAGCCACCTGGACTGGCCATATTATTTTTTAAGCTATCTTAATCAAAATTGTCGTTTATCAGGAGGAGGGAGATAATGGGAAGGAGGGAAGATAAATAGAGAGAGGAGGGGCAGGTAGTTATAACCGTTTCATTCAATACACACATGTAAAAATGATACCATGTAATTAATACAAATGGCAAAGATGGGGGAGAAGGACGGAAGGCATGACTTGGACCAAGATGCATTGCTCTCAAGATAGTCTCACTTGTGGGACTGAAGCCTCTTTGTAGGATTACTTAAAGAAAATAGTGATTAGAATTCTCAAGTTAGTTTCTATTTTATTTTCTTTTGTGAGTTATTTTCTGCTAGTAATTTTGTATGGGTTCAACTTATACTTACGAGCAACGTGAGCACTGGCCTGCTGTCTTCAAACAGTTGTGTTTCTTGAGCCTGCCTGATTATGTTGACAATTTTTGAATTTCCATTGTTTGTACTGTTTATTAATTTTGTTGAAGCTTGTCAAAGAGAAGCCTTCACATTGCGATGCTTCACAGTTTGTACAGCAGAGACTGACATGGCCCTGGGTTATGGTCAGGGGCTGCCCAGGCCACCTTTATAGCCTGCTGCCTTCACAGCCTGCCTGGTCAGCCCCTTGTTGTCCTGTGCTCCCCTGTGAGGGAGGTCCCCAGCCCCCCACTTGTGCTGAGCATCCCCCGGGGCCCCTGTGTACAAAACACTGTGCCACTGTCTGCTCTGCTTGGAGCACTGCCTCTCCTACCCCAGAAGGCTCGCTAGCCATTGCAGGTGTACTCAAGAAAACCCCAGTGCTGCTTTTAGGAAATTACATTTGTGGTATAATTTTAGCTATCTACATGAAACCAAGTGCACCATTAATTTACATTCAAGATGGAAATCATGGATCCCTAGAATATTTCCTAAGGAGCAGGGCGCCTGAGTTCAAGGTTGCTATAAGGGGCTACTGCGCTGATCTGCAGCCTTGGGAAGTTCTCGGCGAGGGCCCAGTTTTCTGCTCTGACAGTTACCTGGAAGGCGCTGCTTTTAGGTTGCAGGTGTTCATTGAAGCACACTGGCCCTGTGCTTGTGCATGCACGCGCACACTCCAGACAGTGCCAGGAGCTGTAATTGAAAGGTGAATGGGCAGAGCACTATGTAATGTTTTTATCTTGGGGCGAGATCCTGATGTACAGCTTCATGTGACATCTCGTTTTTAAAAGCCTGAGGCATTGGTAATCTTTATAGAAGGAATTCTAGTGCTGTGTTTTGCATTCCAGGCTTACTGTCTACCTGGCCCCATAAATGTGTGGCTTTTATGGACTTATAAATCATGACAGTAGGATTCATGCCTATCCAAAACGAGGAGATTTAAATCTTTACAGAATTCCCAAGATTCAGTGTCATTTAGACATTAATTTTTACTCAGAGGTAAGGTTCTTATTTAAAGACAAGCACATCTCGTATCTCTGGTTAACTTATAAACATTGGCAGAGAAACAAATCATAGCATACTGCTTGCCAAGCTTTGTTCAGGGTGCGGTAGGAAAGGAAGTAAGAGGTTCTCACTTGTAATTAATTCACAGCCTGAAGTAAAAGGTCTGACTGGGTGTTGATTCCCCGTCCACTCGGGCTTCTTGTGCTCTTGAAGCACCAGGGGAGGCTTCCCGAGGGAGCTGGTGCCACCCAACCTTTTCTGTTCACCAGCCATTCACAAGTGCTTCCCACCTTCTTTGTTCTTCGACCCCACTTCTGGGGGAGCATAGCTAGTAGCCTCCCTCCCCTGATGTATTTCTTATTTGGCAGATGCCTGCCCCTCTAAAATTGTACTGCCTCCACGATACAGAACCTTCCACACTCTCAGGAGGCTTCTGTGTTCTCATATAGCATGGTGCAAAGAGGCATGAGGTACAGGGGCCTTGAATCGCTGTTTTCTCCCATGGGAGGCAGACTTGTATTAATTCCACAAGGGCACGTCCGCATTCCTTTGTTTAGACCTTCCTGGGAGCAGTATTGTATGCCTGGGTAGTGTCCCAGCTCTCAGGCCTTGAAAGCCACAGGACTTCCATCTACTGACGATGGCCCAGACTTCATCTTGTACAGTTGAGTTGGGGGCTGGGAGTGTGTGCAGGTGTTGGGTCTCCCAGCCGTAGGAATAGTTCTTCAGCATTCTGCCTTCAGTTTATCCAGTTTCACTGACTTGGCCCACCTCAGTTAGGCCAAGTGCTGAAATAAGCTCTGTAGTGAAGCTGGGCAGAGGGCACGAAGGCTGCTGCCAGGGCCAGCAGACTGGTTAACAGTAATATTCCCTGCTGAGTGCTTCCTAAGCGCTAGGCACAGTCTGAATGCCTTTTGCCTATCACATTTAATGACATTCTTTTCCCGAGTGTACAGATGTGGAGCCTGAAGGTCAGAGAGTTAGCAGTGTGCCAAGGCCCCACAGCTGTTAAACAGCACAAGCAAGCAAGGCACTGTGTTGATTTAAGTCACCTAGATCCATGTGATTATTCCTTATTGCGGCCTACATTTCCCTACCTTGGCAGAATGGATTGGAGAAGAGCCACTCAGGTCTAGTAGCCAGTTGGCGCGTGGCAGGTGTTTCCCTGGCCTTATGGCATTTCAGTGTCATCACGCCTTGGGAGAAGCACTCCTTGGCTCTTCAGGGTGGCTTTAGCTTTCATGGACTACCCCAGATATTTATTTGTCTGTGACTGAAATCTAAAACTTGATTTCTGACCTGTAAGCCAGGCCTGTTCTGCTGCTCATTTCCCACTTAGCCTTGGCACAGTGCCTGCCCTCCTGTGTGTGCTAACAGTTTTTAGGGAAGAACGGTGAACATATTTAGGTAGATGTGGTACAGCAGTTAAGCTTTCTTGCGCTTTTGTAAGTACTGAGTTTGCTTCCTGTCCTCTCTTCTCTACTGGACTGGTGGTTATGTTGCTGTATGGAAGTAAAAAAGACCTTAAAAAAGCCAGGGAGAGTCAGAGCCAAGCCAGTGTATTCTAGGGAATCCCCCTCCCCTTTGAATCCATGACTAGAGAGAGGGTTTACTCTTGTATCATATGCCTTCCCCGGCTTACCCATGTTTTCAGCCACACACAGGGAATAGCAAAAGTTGGTTCCTTGACAAAATAGCCTTTAATTAAACTTGAAATCAAATTAGGTCTTGGCGATACAGAAACGTTTTAAGTGTTGGCTGAAACAGAACAGGTTGATTTAAGTTCAGTCAGGTTGGAACTGTTTGTACTTAGTGGATCAAAGAATGATCTGGCTCTTTACGAAACCATATCTGTCTGGGGGTTACAGGTGTGGCCCTACCTTAAGCAGGTGAATGCACTTAGTTAGCCTTTAGGAGTCTTCTTATTCCCAGATTTTTCTGAGGTTTTTTTTTTTTTGGCCAGTCCCGGGCCTTGGACTCCGGGCCTGAGCACTGTCCCTGGCTTCTTCCCGCTCAAGGCTAGCACTCCGGCACTTGAGCCACAGCGCCGCTTCTGGCCGTTTTCTGTATATGTGGTGCTGGGGAATCGAACCTAGGGCCTCGTGTATCCGAGGCAGGCACTCTTGCCACTAGGCTATATCCCCAGCCCTTTTCTGAGGTTTTAAGAATTTCCTCTATAGACACATGCTTTTACTTCACCTTTTGGTGTAAGTGAGCTGAGCAGCAAAACTTGGTCATAACAATATTTTGCTCATAACAGTTACAGAAAAAATTACAGGAAAAGTGACAATCTTGAAATTATAGGTACGAGGTAAATTAACTGCCTCACTTTCTGTGCTGCTTTGGTCATGTCAATTTTTTTCTTTCTTTCTTTGTTTTTTGCCAGTCCTGGGCCTTGGGCTCAAGGCCTGAGCACTGTCCCTGGCTTCTTTTTGCTCAAGGCTAGCATTCTGCCACTTGAACCACAGCACCACTTTGGGCCTTTTCTGTTTATGTGGTGCTGAGGAATCGAACCCAGGGCTTTGTGCATGCTAAGCAAGCACTTTACCATTAAGCCACATTCCCAGCTGGTCATGTCATTTCTAAAACTGCTTTTGTATGTATTTCTCCTTTGTCATCCCAGACAAGCTTACCTCAGCTATGTTCCTAACAGAGGGCCTGACCCCGAATAGGCAGTAAGTAGGTATCTGATGAATTTCTCATCTCAGCAGAGGCCTGCCTTCCTGTCCACGTCCCTGCCTGCCCACCCTTGCCTCCTTTTTCTTAGTAATAGGTACTGCCGTCTGTCCTCCTGTGTGTTAGGTGCACCTGCTTGTGCACCTTGATGGCTTCTGTGAGTCTGGAGCGTTGGTGAGGACCACTGTGACTTCTTCACTGTGGCTCGACACCAGCACCAGTCACAGAGTGAGTTCGAAGAGCACGGGCCTGGAGAGCATGTGTGTCTTTGTAGTCTCTGAAGGGCAGGAATATGGCAGTGTGGGCCCCTCATTGCTGTCACCTGTCCCCCATTTGAAGTTTGATCTGACCTGACGAAAATATTTGATTGTTTTTAGAGCTAGGTAAGTTGATACTAAGTTTATTTTGGTGAACAACTGCAAGAATAACCAGAAAATTCTCAGAAAAGGAAAAAGGAAGGCTAGCCACTTTTTAAGCATGTTTAGTATGCTGTACAACTTTCACCATTGAAAACAGTGTGGTATTGTCTCAGAAGAGATAGTTGATGGGGGCAGAGAATCCACATGTAAACTCCAGCATGTCTTGGAAAACTTTGATAATAAAGGTGTCTCTCAAACAACAGGAAAAAAAGTAGGGTATAGGGACAGATGGATGACCTTTAGCTTTTCATAAAGTTGGGTCCACTCCTTACAGTGTTTGTTTGGTTGTGTATAATTTCAAAGCGGCAGGAGTATAAATACAAAAGCACTTGAACAACTATTTGGAGAAAATAGGACATAATTCCTCTGAACCCTAGGGGTGGAGAAAGCTTGACTGCAAGAAGGAGGAGAAAGGACGGACAAATTTAAAGGCGTTCGTGTAGAGTGGCATAAAACAAGCAAAAATGATAAATGAAAAACTGAGGCTACAGATTTACAAATTAAATTTTAACCAGAGATTTCAATATTGATAATACAAAGAGTTTGAAAAAATTGATGAGTCTGGTAGTTCTGTTGAAAAATGGATACAAGATGTGAACAGACAATTTGCAGAAGAAACAGTGGGGCCCTTAGGCCAGTGAGGCAGGGCCGGGCCTGGCTCAGACAGGCGTGAAGCGGGCTCTCCCTGGCCTGGCCCCAGGAGCGGGGACATTCCCCATGCGCTCTGGTGGACATGAATGGGACCGTTCTGTGTGGTGTTCGGAGAAGTTAGGTGCACTTGCCCTTTGATCCAGCAGTCCTGCTCCTAGACTGTGCCGGAGTCTGGCTCAGGACCATTGGTTTATTGCAGCACAGCTTCTAATCTCAAGAAGTTAGAAACAGGGCTGGGGATATGGCCTAGTGGCAAGCGTGCCTGCCTCATATACATGAGGCCCTGGGTTCGATTCCCCAGCACCACATATACAGAAAATGGCCAGAAGTGGCGCTGTGGCTCAAGTGGCAGAGTGCTAGCCTTGAGCAAAAAGAAGCCAGGGACAGTGCTCAGGCCCTGAGTCCAAGCCCTAGGACTGGCAAAAAAAAAAAAAAGAAGTTAGAAACAACCCAGACACCTGATCAGTAGGGGACTGTGGAGTGGACTACAATGAACTAAGTGCACTGCAAAAATAACTGAAGGAGATGTTTCTGTGGAGAGATTTGAGCAGCTATTAGTGTGCAACTGAAACACTTCAGGGTGTGTTACTTATGGTGTAAGAAGACAGAGGAAGAAATAGGAATATATTGAAACGTACTTATTCTTCATATATATTAAAGAAGAAATTGTGGAAAAATAAACCAATAACAAATTTTCTATTATTATAAAGATGACATACAGAGAGGTCACAGTTACATAAGCCAGGCAGAGAGTACGTACGTATGTACGTATCTCCTTGGACAATGTTACCCCTTCCCTTGGTCTCTTCTAGTTCATTCTTTCTGTCCCCACCCACAGGTTATATAGTTGGTTTTCAGTGTAGTGTCTAGTGAGTACCACTGCCACATTTGTCCCTCCGTTTCTGTACTTCCCTTACCCTCCCAAAGACAGAAATGAACAAAAAACAAGACAAAAAGGAAAAAACCAGCAGCAACAACAACAAAAACCCTCTTGTTTGTATTTCCTGGAGCAGAAACTACGTTTTAAAAATGGTAACTTTAAGAGGAGCTAAGGCAGTGTAATAGAACTAAAAACTAGAATCCCTTAATGTACCTGTTCTCTAGTATCACTTTGAAATTAGGTACTTGTTTTACTTGGTTGAAAATGAGAACAACAACCACAAATGTACAAATCCAATCTCTCCAAAGAAAGCAGCTGGGTGTGATGGAACAAACCTGTAATCCTAGTGGGAACCCAGACAGGTGGCTTGAATTTCAGGGCAGATAAAGAAGAGAAGCTTCTTCATTCCAGCTAGTTAACAAAGAAGGTATGGTTGTTAGAAAGTGACCATCTCACTTTTTCCACCTACAAAGGGACAGTGTTTCTAGACAGCCATCATTCATGGCTTTTGAAACCCAGCAGCAGGGTAATCGGCTGCTATGTACACTGTGGACACAAATAAATAAGGTGTGGCCTGTGGGTGTAGCCTCAGCACTAGAACCCAGCAGCAAATCCCCTTTCTTGAGAAGCTATTCATCTTACATCTGCTGGTTTGTACAAGAAGTAGCAGAGCATCACTGAGGATACCTTCTATTTAAAGGGTCAGCATCTAACCAAATCTCCAGATCTAACTGATGGGTGAGAGAAAATAATGGGATGACATAGGCATGCTAATCAAAATGCAGCCAGTCAATCCAGAAGAGCTACTGGCTTCTTTCCCAGCGTGTGGCGTGGTAAGTGGGAAGAGTGTGTTAGGGAGATGGAGGAGAGACTTAGGAAGCAGGTTGAACACATGCTCCCCATTGACTTTGAGAGCTGATTGGAGCAATCAGCTGTTAAAGGACTTCCAGTGGGGCATGTTGCTGGGTATTTGAACACGGATTGGCTGTTAGGTCCTACTAAAGAATTAAAGTGCATAGACTAGGCAAAACAATGGCAAAGCTGGTTACTTTTATGAAGGTGATCTGGTAATTAAATTGTGGGATGATTGATTTAAATCTTTGGGAGAGGAAATTGGAAGGTAGATGAAACCTGATTGACATTATGTTGGTTTGTGTTGGATGGGTATGTGAGCATGTATTGTACTTCTAGCTTTGTGATAGTTCTGCTTTTCCCCCAAAGACAGGCAAGTCAGGAAGTTGTTCTCCATTGTGGACACCTTAGAGTGCGAGGCCTTGGTGGGATGTGGAGTCACCGTGGGATCTGAAGGGTGGCTGTGCCTGCCCTCTGCTGCCCACGGAGGCAGGCATGTTCTCATTGGTATGTCCATAGCAACAGCAGGTGTTTCCAGAGCCCCTCCTTGGGGTAGGAAGGAGCGGAAGCAGAAGACCACATGCACAGTAGAGGGAATGTGGAGACAGGCTGGAAAGGGGGTTGGTCTGTGAGCCTTTCTTGAGTGGGCGCGCACTGAGGCGTAAGATCGTGAAGGGCTGTTCCGGAGCAAGACTTGCTCTCTAGCAGAGGCACAGAGGAAGCAGAGTAAAAATGTATACACATCTGGCTGAAGCCAGAGCATCTGACTTGGGCAAAAACTAATGGACCAAGGCCAGACTGTGCAGGAACTGAGAAACCAGCCTCTAGTCCCTCATCTCCCTAAGTGGCCCGTGCAGTGGCTGCTAGCACTTGAGGAGTGTCTGATAATGACCTTACTCTACAATAGAGGAGTATGATCAGAAAAGAACTCACGAGAGTGTCAGGAAGTTATAAAAACATGAGGAACTTTCTGATGGAGTTCAAGGGATAAATATGTTGGCTGGATAAATACACTGCTGCTGGACATGTAGACTGTGAATAAAGATATGTAGGTGGTCTTCCTTCCTTCCTTCCTTCCTTCCTTCCTTCCTTTCCTTCCTTCCTTCCTTCCTTCCTTCCTTCCTTCCTTCCTCCCTCCCTCCCTCCCTCCCTCCCTCCCTCCCTCCCTCCCTCCCTTCCTTCCTTTTTTCTTTTGCCAGTCCTGGGTCTTGAACTCAGGGCCTGAGCACTGTCCCTGGCTTCTTTTTGCTCAAGGCTAGCACTCTGCCACTTGAGCCACAGCGCCATTTCTGACTGTTTTCTATATCTGTGGTGCTGGGGAATTGAACCCAGGGCTTCATGTACATGAGGCAAGCAATCTTGCCACTAGGCCTTATTCCCAGCCCGGTGGTGTTTCTTTTGAGTGGAAAGAAAAAGGAGCTGATGGAGGGAGCTCAGCATCTGCAGACTATGGCTCATGTACTGTGTGCGTACCACCTAGCAGCCGTTAGCCCCTGTCTTTAGCAGTTTAACAAAGTCATAAAAGTAAACTTTGAAAGCCCTTTGCAGCCCTTTACATTCTGTCCAAGTGGAACTTTAAGTTGCTGGGTTGAGGCCAGTTGATGAGATATGAAATCAGTTAATTGGTCATAAAAAAGATTTTGTGTGTGTCTTGGTGGGGGGGGGCGTTACTGGGGATTAAACTCAAGGCCTTGAACTTGCTAAGCAAGCAAATGCTTTATCACTTGAGCCATGTCCTTAGTTTCAAAAAATAATTTTTAAAAATCAACAGAGGATAAGAAAATTTTTATGCATGACAGGAGTCCACTATCAGACACTGGTGGTCCATTTGGACAGATGATGCAAGAGAGGTAAGCTAGTGCAGGTGTGCAGTGAATACACACATGTACATTTCTGTGTGCATTATTAGGATGCACTATAAGTGTATGTCTTGTTGCGGGATAAGTTCAAAGAAGGTTTTAGTAACCTTGCAAAGGACTCTGGCATACCCCACCCTAAAGCACTCAGCTAGGCCTGGGCCTGTGCGCAGAGCACATTACTGTGAGGGACTCCCCTGAGCCAGCTGTCTCCTGGCAGCAAGCTGTGGCCACGACAGCTTATCACCCAAGATAGCCTGGGATCCGAAAGGACTTCTTGAGGAAGAGTGCCGAGTGCCAGGGCTCAGCCACGCACACACATCCCTGTGCTGTGCCCTGCCTTTCAGGTTAGTGGAGTGTGGACCTTAGGATTGCTTTCCCAGGGTCTGTGTGGAGCATGCGCAGCTCTGCTGACGTCGGAACTGCATGATGAGTTTGGAGCTGCAGCTCACTTTGAGGGGAACTAGTGCCTTTTCCTTGTTGAGTCTCTAGTCCATTTGTCACGGAGCCCTTCCCTGACATCTCTCACTGAGGCTTATGTTTCACCATTGGTTTTTGTGTGTGCCTGGTTAGATTCTACCCAAGTGGTGTGCAGCCTTTGGAGGAACATCTGCGAATCTGCCCCATAGGAATTGCTCACTTCCTTGTGGGGCTCTGCTTGCTTGTGGAACTAGGACTGATCTTTTTCTGCTGTGCTGAATCCTGAGGCCTTGCTCAGCTTACTTTTTCTAGGGGTTTTAGAAGTAGACTCTCTGGCTTTCTGCATAGAGGAGCACACAATCTATGCGGTGTGCAAATAGGGGCAGCGTTTGATTTCCTCCATCCTGGTCTGTGCACACTGGTGTGAGTAAGGACAGCATGAAACCTCCTCTACCCACTCTCTGTCTTTTGGGTCACGTCTTGTGGTGGAATAGAAAATAACATCTCATTTTTTAAATTGCACGTTTTATTCTGTTACAAAGTTACCCAACTATCAACAATATCATAATTCTAGAACATTTCCTCAACCCTATAAAAAACCAGTTAAATTTCATTTTTTCTTTCCAAGAACTTGACGTTGAAGGTCTCTTAGAGTTGGGATTCTTTGCTTCACCTGGGTCAGAACCGGAAAGGGAGAAATGTCAAGATGTTCAGAATCTCACAGTGTTGTCTGCTTCCCAAGTAGCTAGCCGTCTTCCTCTTCAGAACACGGAGGCTGGAGAAACTCCACATTAGAACATGTTCCTCGCTCCCTCCCCCTCTCCTTTCCTCCATTTCTCCTTCTGGTAGTTGATGAGAATTTTCTGTCCTCCACCAGAAGCCACTGTTGCCCTGCAGCTCCATGTCAGATGTGGATGTTGGGGTCCAGGGCATCTTTGAGGAGCCCTAGCCCTCAGCCCTTTTCATCTTCAGGAAAGGAGGGAAAGGTTTGTGCACACAAAAGCATGTCCTGACGGCAGCCTCCTGGGGCCCTCCCTGTTCCGGAGTGGAGAGCTCAGGTACACAGTGCCTGACCGCCCGGCTGCTCCTCTGCTAAGTGGTGTGGTTGCAGTTTGGTAAGAAATTAAGACTGAAGTTGGAAAACACAAACCTTGTAAGGATTTGTAGCAGGGAGTGCACTTGTCGAAGGCTCATATTTAGCCCATACTGGGCTGTCTTAATCTGTTCAGACATTTACGTACTTGCTTGTGGAATCGTATTCAGAATTACTCTTTTCTAGTGTTCTAATTTTATTAACATATCATGTTGGTGAATGTGGTTAGGTTTATTGGAGATGTTGGGTGGTTGCCGTCCGTGTGACTCTTGCAGCCAAGCACGGTCACTGAGGGAGATCAGCTAAACTGCATGTGAGTGGCGTCCATACTTAGAGATTTGATATGTGCTCCGTCAGCTGGACCTAGTGACGGCGGTGATGCAGTCAGTTACATCACCAGCCCCTCACGGCAGGCACCTCATTGTTGACGCTTGGGAACCTGCGCTGTAGGGATGACGCAGAGGACCGGGGAACTGAGCCTGCAACTCCTCGGGCCCCTGGCTCTGCTCTCCACTTGCGGTGACCTGCCTGCTGTGGGATGACCCCACGGGGAGCACCTGGGACCTGACACGTGATGTGTGTGTGTAAGATGAAAGGTAAGACAGCAGTGTACTTTGCTACTTCTCAGCAGCAAGAGGATAAAACACCAACAGTGTCAAGTCTGTCGTGACTGTTGCCAGTTTCCTGTCTGTCTCTGTTGTGGACCATGTTTCCTTAAATCATCTGAGGATTTATGCATGGAAACTAATCTCTTTCTAGCAGAGGAGATGATGATAGGAAGGAGGATATGTGTATTTCATCTGATCAGCCATATTTGTTTCTCCTTAGACTGTAATGAGGCATAATAAAATCTACCAAACGCTTTGGAGAAGATGGGAAGAGGGAGGGAGGGAGGTACACCGAGGGAAGTAATAGGTGTGCTAGTCCAAGGCCACTGTGTGTCTGTGGCACCTGTGGGGTTTCCATGATTAATGTATGCTGATGAACCACATTTTCCACTCAGAAGAGCCCTCACCCATAGCCATTTGATGTCTCCCATACAATTCACATGGTCCCAGGAACTCCAAGCCTTGTTAAGAAAGTTAAACTGTGATGAGGAAGAAGGAACTGGAAGGCCCTGCAGATCTGGTTCTAAACCTTGTTTGGCTCAGTTGTTCACTAGCTGCTGTTAGAGTTGGGGTACTAATAATTGAGCTCCAGTTTTATTAGTACAGAAAATACAGAAAAACAATCCATGTGTTATAACTCGGAGCAAAGACAATAAATACAAAATACATCCAGTAATGTGCCACATGACAAAGTATTAAGGACTGCTAGTTTCTGCCCAGTAGTGTGGAGGCTGGAACCCGGCCCTGCCCCGCTGGGCTCCCCTGAGTTCTGACTAGGTTTATGCTACTGACTCTGAGATGAGTGTGTTTTTAAAGATTACCTGTTTCCATTTATCATTTTGCATACAATTTCTAGTAATTGTATTTACCGAGTCAAATAATATTGTCATTTGAATAATGGGCAGCCTTAAACTTGAATAATTTTGTATATGCGCGAGTCTGTTTAAAAAACCAGGAAACACTAGGTTCATGTTTTGAAAAGTAGTTGATTTGGGGTTTTCTTTTTGAAGTTTACCACATTGCTCCTAAGTGATTTCTTTTGTTCTGAGATGCATCCATCTCAAGGACCAGTTTGCCATACTTTTCTCCCAAATATCAAGATTTGGAATCTGTCAGTATCAAGATTAACCAGCTCCCATCAAATGTTTTTTAGTTTTCGTTATGCAGTTGTTACCATAGCTGGAGTCGAGTGGGTGTCTAGACCTTGTGAACTCCACATTCCTCTATGGTGATGGGGTATTTCGTCTTTTAATACTCTTGATAGAGAGGATGTGCTCAAATATTTTACCAAGTATGTGTTTTTAAAAGGTTCATATAATATATAAAATGCATTTCTGTTCCAAGAAAAATAAAAACGGTAAACAGTTGGGAGAGAGCTTGCATATTTTCCTTTATTATCCTGTCTGATGATTAATGCTTTCAGTTATGTTCACCTCACGTTTAACCAGGTTAGTGTTTAGTTTTGGTTCGGCTGTTTTCCTTATGAGAACAGGAATGGCCAATCCTGTGCCTTGCCTGTCTTCCAGGTGGAGTCTTTGCATTGTTTCCAGATCATGGTGCTTAATGTAAGGTCAGATTTGCTTGTGAAAACAGATTTCGGATTAACTGTGTCTGTGCACTTGCTCACACCCCTGCACACCTGCCCACGTTCTTCAGAGCTTGCTGGAATCACGGCTTAGTTCAGGATGCAAAGGAGAACTTAGGGTCTGCTGTAGCGCCTGTAGGCGCAAATGCCGATTTCTGAGTCCAGAGTGATCTGCTCTTGCTTTCACGGTGGCCATGAAGCCTGGCGGGAAGAGCCTGACTACTAGCAGGACTAGGGCCTGTTTTCCTGTGGAAGGTTTTCCCAGAACACAGCCGTGCCCACTCCTCCGCTGCCTTCTGTGGCTGCAATCCCACTACAACAGCATAGTGGTCAGGACAGAGAGTGTATGGTTTGAAAATTGGAAATTATGCACTTTCCGGCAAAAGTTTGCTGACTCCTAACTTAATGCAATTTTAAAAATCAGCCAGTAGTTTGAGTCCCAGTTCTGCATGCACACCTGTTGGAACTTGGTGTGGCATGTTTCGTAACCTCCATTTTCCTCGGCCAATGTCATTTACCTAAGTATTTGGTGGATCTGTTGTGTGCTTACGGTGTGCCCAGCGCTGAAATAAAGCAATGCCCACAACAGACACAAATGCCCGCCCTCCTGGAGCTTGCATTCCAGTGAAACCTACCTTCGAGGAGGATTAGGCGAGTTAATACTTGTAAAAGCGGCACTTAGAGCGTGCCTTGGCATAAGCAGTAGTCTGTAGAACATGCTTGGTGTTTAGTGTGTTCTCACTGTATGAAACATGTGAATGAAGAGAGGATCTCCCCGCTCCCCGAGGGTCCCCCTAAAGTTCATGTTTTTACTCTCCCTGGAAGCCTGGGTGACTGGAAGGGGTGGGGAGTATGCCTGGAGAGGTTAGCATGACAGAGAAGGGGCAGAGCTCACCCGACATTCTGATGTGGACGCTTGAATGGCCACTGTCACCCCAGCCCCAGCTGACAGTAGTGCGAGGTTGACAGATTGCTGGTGATACAGAGGACAGTTCAAATGGAGAAGACAGGAGTGGGAGAAGCAAAAATCTCATGTGTCTAGTATAATAATGCAAGGGCTTCACATTCATTCCACTTTCAAAGTTCTCATTGGACATAAACAGACATTGGAGGCTCTCTGAATCTTTGTATGATGAGGGGATTCCAAGTGTTTGGGAATGTAAATACCAGGTAGGTCATTTCTCTGTGAAGTAGTGTTTGTTTGTTTATTTATTTGTTTATTTTTTGCCAGTCCTGGGGCTTGATCTCAGGGCCTGGGCACTGTCCCTGGCTTCTTTTTGCTGTAGTCCAGCACTCTATATCACTTGAGCCACAGCGCCACTTCTGGCCTTTTCTGTTTTTGTGGTGCTGAGGAATGGAACCCAGGGCTTCATGCATGCTAGGCAAGCTCTCTACCACTAAGCCACAGACTGTGTTTATGTTTTTAGAATGAAATTACTATGTACAATGATAGAACTGTTTCTTTGTAGAATGTAAATATTGATTTTGTACCAAAGGCTTGGAGACCTCAGTATTTTACATCTCAGTACTCTTGAGACACCCCTGCCGGGGGAGCGGAGTTTGAATACTGTCAAGGACCTAGAAGTATGACTTGAAAAATAAATATACTTGCTGATTTCTTTATTTGTAAAGTGAGAAGATTGGAACAAGTTTTCTAGGTCCTTTTCAGCTCTTTGGCTGTGATGTATGAATTTCTCTCTGGTCAGATGGCTAAAGTAGAATGCTCTGAACAGTGTTTGTTCTGTAGGAGATAGCCAATTCCTTCGCCTGTGTGCAGAGTACTTACTGCCACTTCCTTAGAAGTTTAATTGACTACAATACCCAGTCGACTAAGACACTGGGACCAAGCTTCCAGAGTAAAATTCCAAAAAGAAATGGAGCAGAGGAAGGGTGTTCTGCTGTTCCCTTGTTTTTCTTTCTTGTGTCAGTGTTGGGGCTTGACCCTCTTACTTGAATTCTTGGATTTTTGGCTCATGGCTGACACTATACCACTTGAGCCATACCTTCACTCTGGCTTTTTGCTGGTTAATTGGAGATAAGAGTCTCTCCGATGGTTTGTCTGCCCAGGCTTGTTTTGAACTGTGTATCTCAGGTCTCTGCTGCCTGAGTAATGAGGATTACAACTATGAGGTACCAGTATCCAGCTTGCTTTTATTTTGTAAGGAGGAAATCCCCAGCTAGGAGCAAGACTGGGCTTGCTGTTAGAGTAAGTGGCTCTCCTGCAATGCATGATCACAAATGCTGAGTTCAGATCCTCAGAGAGCATCTCCATAATTTTTCTGTCGCAGTCCACTCTCTCCTTCCTTTTTTCCTGCCTGTCCTGCCTTCCCACATTCCTTTAGAGGTTGTACTAGGGCTTGAACTCAGAGCTCACCCTTGCTAGCTATGCTTCCAACCTTTTTGCTTTTCATTTTTCAGGTAGAGTCTCAGTAACTTGGCCTTGGTTTGAAGCTTGATCCTCCTTCCTCTGCCTCCCAAGTAGCTGGGATAATAGGCATGCTGTACCACACCCAGCTGTGCTTTTTGTTTTTCGTTTTTATTAAGATGAGGTCTTATTTTGCTTGGGCTAATGGCAAAACACGGTTCTCATCTTCCTCTCAAGTAGATGGGATTACAGACATACACCTCCATACCGGGCCGTGTCTGTGTGGCAAATAACCCTCTAGGAATTGCTTTCCCTCAAAGCAGAGACACTGTGAAAGGATCAGGCTAGATCGCCTCCTCCCCTGTAGCACAGGTGTGAGCTACGACCTGAAATCTGTAGCTTCGGATTTGTGGTACAGCAGAGATGCAATAGAATCCATATGCCTTTTTGAAAGTACAAAAACAAAGAGCATTTGTAGTGTGTTTGAAAACATACCTTGTGGATAGTAAGGTCTGTGGAGTGGGGGTGACCCGGCCTTTCTCACCAAAAGACTGAAGAAGAGGCAGCCCAGTAAGAGGGGGACTGTTTGGGTGGCACGCCCCTGGGAGACCTGCAGCAAAGGCTGGGCGCGGCCCCTTCCCCTGGGGTAGTGTTGGAGCTCATGGAGTAGGGAGGCCCAGCCGCACTGCCCGGCTCCGAGGCCTGGAGCTTTCTGCTGCCCTGTGAAGGACTTGTCTCGATCTCTCTAGGCCCATTCTTTCTCTATATAAAGATGGAAGATCTCCTCCATTTTCCCAACACTCTGGTCTTCTTGTTTGAGGAGGCCTGAAAACATGAAGGTCACCTCAGAGGCAGGGAAGGATGCCATGGCACCCCCAAGCCCCACACAAGAACCAGAGGGGAAGGGCCCGAATGAAGGCATCTGACGCATGCCAGAACCACAGAACCACAGGTCTGCATTCCTGACAGGGACCATCTGCTGAAATGCCTTCCTGAGAAGCTGTGGACATGTGAAAGAAGCAAAGGAAATCTCAGCTAGCAAACAGAACCTACAAAGAATACTCAAACTGAAATTTCAGGAGTACGCGAACATAATAACCTGGAGTAAAAAAGAAAATCTCAGTGGGTAGTTTAGTTGCAGAATGGAGAAGACAAGCAAACCCTCCCCCACAGTGACTTTAGGATAGAACAGACTTAGCCAGTGTGAAAACAGCGAGAAGAGACTGGAAGAAATTCAGCAAGCCTTGGGGTCATGTGGGACCCCGAGGTGTGGGGATGTAGGAGTCCTGGCAGAGGAGAGAGGGGGTGGGGCTGAGGAGATGCTTAAAAGAATCATTTCCCCAGTTTGGCAGAAAACTAAACCGACACGTTGATGAGCCAGGATTGGATCATAGTTCCTTGACAACAGCTTTAGAATAGTAACTGACTCAACCCTGGAAATTTCCATGCTCTCCCCTCCCCCATCCTATTAAAAGAAGGGATCTGCTATTAGTCTTTAGCTTGCATGACTAAGACCTGTTTGCCTTATCTTAGGCCATTTCCAGTACAAGGAAAGAATGCTTTTGTTTAAACACACTTGTTAGTCACCTTTCTCTTTAAGAAAACACCTGAGATAATCAACTTATAAATAGAAAAGGAGGGGCTGGGAATATGGCCTAGTGGCAAGAGTGATTGCCTCATATACATGAAGCCCTGGGTTCGATTCCCCAGCACCACAGATATAGAAAACGGCCAGAAGGGGCGCTGTGGCTCAAGTGACAGTGCTAGCCTTGAGCAAAAAGAAGCCAAGGACAGTGCTCAGGTCCTGAGTTCAAGGCCCAGGACTGGCAAATAAATAAATAGCAAGCAAGAAAGAATGAATTTTGGCCCCCTTGGTTGGAGGTTTCAGCCCATGGTCTGTTGACTGTGTGTTTGGGGTCTGTGGGGATGCATCATGGCAGGAACCCAAGGAGGAGCACCGCTGCTCAGCCCATGCTGGCAGGGACACAGAGGAGAGACATACAGTAGTCCCTGTGGAGGACACTCGTCCTACCCCTGCACAGGTCCCCTCCCAATAGTGCTGATAGTGAGGTTCCTGAAGGCCATGAATAAATGAATGGCTGAAGGAAAGCCAGAGGTCTGTCTTGCTGGTCTCTTCCTGGGTCTGCCGAAGCTGGTGGACCACTCAGGGCAGAGGCACACCCCACCGCAGACCAGAGCCGTCACTGGACCTCTCTCCTCTCGGTTCTGTGCACTCTCAGTTGCACACTTGACGTTGTCCAGCACATATCACATTCTGAGGACCAGAAGTAGTTCCCGGAATTGAAATAGCACTAAAGTGAGCTGGGCTTTACCACTCTCTGAACTCGAAGACTGAAACGAGCTAACACTACAGGTCTCATTTCTTTATCCATCAAATAAGAATACTAGTTCCTATCAGCCAACCAGCTAAGCCCCAGACCTTTGCCTCTTAGCTGTCTGGCATACCAGAGGCTTTTAAAGGCACACGATCCATTCCCCTCTCCCACTGTCCTTTTCCTAACAGTGAATAGAATTTCTGGAGTGCATCCTCTTGATTCATGGACCTAGTCCCCTAAGCGTCACCAGAGTACCCCTGAGGACAGTGGGATGAAGGACAGGGCTGCACAGTGTAGAGTGCTGCTCAAATGGACATGATGGGTCTTCTCACCTCCCCAAGCCAGTGTGTGTGAGAGCCAGACAGGCTAGCCACATGGCTCCCTGTGAGTGCTGTCACCGCAGGCAAGTTGATCCACTGTCTCCTAGGCCTCACCCATTAATGAGAAGGAGCACATCTTCATATACTAGCGCGGACAGTGGAGAGTCTGCACACAGGTTGAGAGTGAAAGGTCAGCTATGTTCAGAGACTTTGAGCGCTATAGTGTCAGGTCCCTGTAACGTGGGGGGCCATGAGCACTGGACTCAGTGACCGAGGTGGGGTGCGTGTTTTTAAAAGCTTGCTGAACTGTATGGGTTATTTTGTTGTGAACATTGACAATGTGAATGTATTTCGCAGTCCTGGGTCCTTGTCCTCATTACTGCTGTCTCAAGTAGAGTCTTGAGTGACGTGCATTCGAGTACATTAGAGAATCCTGCGTCCCGATTCCTCCTTGCTTCTACCTCAAAACAGAGGTCTTCTGTCTAGCTCTTTAAGGACACTATCTTAAAGAAGGAACAGCAAGGGAAGCACACCTGTGTGTCTGCTTTCCCTCTGTCACTTGAAGACTGCAGAAAGATACAGTATTGAGCATCTACCACCTGGGACGCTTTCTAGAAGCCACGCATTGTTCTCACCGTTTATTCACATGGTTTCTGGTTGCAGTGGGGTTTATTTGCCTGATTTCCACATGAGCACAAGTGACTCGCCTGAGGTCCTGTGGCTGAGCAGATGACAGGCAGGCCAGCCCATTTCCCAAGAAAGTCAGGAGGGCCTCCTGGTGGAGGTGTGGCTGCGCAGGTGGCAGGCAGGCCACCTCATCTCTGGGGCCTGTGTTAGGGAGAAGCCAGGGGCGTTGGAGGGCCTCCTGTTGGAGGTATGCTCCTCACATTCCAGGTTGCTTGCACACACCTTCCTGGCACTGTCTCGCCCCAAGGCCTCTCTCTAGGTGATTTGTAGTTAGTCAGAGGGAAGCACACACACACTTTATAGGTATGCACCAAGTATTTACTGTGTTTCTGCCATGTATCGATTATTTTCTTCTCATTAAGAAAAAAGCATATTTTCTTCAGTGTGCATTTGGAAATGTAATTAGCTTCTTAGAATTGAGCAGTTTTCATTTGCTATATCTGCCAAGTGAAGATTTTATGAGAAAAATTTCTAAATCCAGATGCAGTTGTTAAGAAATGTTTGTGTTTATCGCACTGATCTTGAAAAGCTCTTTTGTTTTGCATAGCAGACTTCCAAATAGTCCTTCTTCAACCCTGAGTTTTACTAAAAATTACCTTCTCTGTGCCTGCCTGCTATGGTGTGAGTAATTGTTGCACACCTAACTTCACATCTCTTCTTAGAGCTCTGACCTGGCAGCGCCCGGGAGCAGTATCCCGGAGCAGGGCTGTGTGAGTCTCCAGAACACCCGAGCCTGCCGGAGTTCCAGTCTTTCTCTGCACATTGATGCCTGTGTCGGAAGTTCTGTCCACTCAGCTGTCCTGGGTTGTCTGTGCCCTCTTCAGGTGCATTTCAGCTGGCTAGATCTCTTCCTGTTAAAGGCCTTTATCTCTCAAAACTCGAATTATAAAACTCAGATGTGTTTCTGGCTAGCCTGGGCTGTATGTGGAAAACAAAAGTCTGAATTCGATTATTTTATACAGCTCTATGACATCGTCAGTGAGCACTTTACATGTAGAAAAGCTTACTTTATGGATGTTCTCGATTCTGTATTGTACATATATATATACATATCTGAATCACTACAGGGCTTTAAAAACGTATATATGCATGCATGTGTACATAAATTCATCCATCCATCCATTATATACGCTGAGAGACCTTCACCCCACCAAGGGCAGTGAGAGCTTTTAAAACTCCCCCACAGGAGGGCTTGAGACTCACTGCTTGAGACATCCCAGTTAGGACGTACACACTGAATGCTATCCCTCCAGTCCCTGTGAGGCTGAGGCGGAGCTCAGGCCTCTGCATGTCAGAAGACCAGGGCGTGCCGTGGCTGCTGGTGCTGGTGCAGAGACCACTCAGACCACCCGTTGGTGTCGGCCCCACCTTGATGCTCAAGCACCTCTAGTCTGGTTGCCCGTGGCACCCTGCAGTGACTGTGCTGGCTATCAGGGCTGTGGCCCATGTTCACTTCGTTATGCCGCAGTCTCTGGGCTTCTGATTTCCTCTGTGTTGAGGATCTTCTCCAGGGTCTTGTTGTCTCCTGGTTGGATCATTTTCGATGCCCGGCCCTCAGAGCAAGTGTCAGTCACTTGATAGAAAAGTTGTTCTGGTTCTTGTCTGAAATAGAGCCATCCTAGTCACTCTGGAGCCGGTCATCGTATTGCTTATTTCACAGAGATTACCTTAATCCGTGAGCACACGCGGTGTGTTCCGTGCCTAGCCGGAGCTTGCATGGGAATAGCCAGTTGCAAGAGCTATTCTGTGTCCTTCACATACTTTTGTGGGTTACCCCTCTCCCCAGCAAGTAGTTATTAGACATCTAAGGGTTACAGAGATGAGTACAATGGAAAGCCTCAGCGTCCAATGACAGATAAGATGAGAGTGGATTTCCCACATCCACTCACTGTTCCCATCACCACCACGGGAAGAAGCAGCGAGGGGACGGAGAAGGGGAGAAGTGCCTCGCTGTGGACACCCCGGCACGGTGCAGGAACTGTCTTCTGGCCTGGTGGGGCGGCATGGGCCATGGGTGTACACGCCATCTTTTGTTTTGGTTTGGTTTTTTGTCAGTCCTGGGGCTTGAACTCAGGGCCTGAGCACTGTCCGTGGCTGCTTTTTGCTCGAGGCTAGCACTCTACCACGTGAGCCACAGCGCCACTTCCGGCTTTTTTCTATATATGTGGTGCTGAGGAATCGAACCAGGGCTGCTCATATACGAGGCGAGCACCTAACCACTAGGCCACATTCCCAGCCCCCTCACGCCATCTTTTGGAAAGAGGCTTAGCTGGGCAGGAGCATCCTGCCTCGCTCTGCAGTTGTACCTCCAGTGCAGCCCTGCTTTCTTCTTCCATGGCCACCACTGGGAGAGGACATTTTCTCCAGCACGTTCCTAACTAACTGGGTCAGAGCAACATACATATCTAATTATCTCCAGAGTCACCTTGACCTTCAGGCAGAAAATCTATTCCATACTGAGTTCCTCCAGCATGAAGCCTAAATTCATCATCATCATAAAAGCCCTCAAGAGACTCTCCGTATTTGAGTATTAATGCTATCTCATTATCAAACTCCCAGGAAGGCATTGGAATCCAGAGATTGCACTTCATTTTAAATTAAAGCCCAGTGAAATTGAAGTTCAGGCTACATTCTCTAATTCTGCTCAGCCTTTTATTTTTGGAGGGCAGGGAGAGGTCCCCTCTGTAGCCCAGGATGGCCTTACCCTCACAGTCTTCCCTACCTCATCCTTGTAGGTGCTGGGGTTAGAGGCATGTGCCATAACGGGGCTCCTGATGACTGCGGAAGGAAGGTCAGCATCTTTTCACAGCTGCAGCCCGGGCTGCCTCCTGCTGGAACGGGTGTGACTTTTCAGGAACAGTCAGTACCAGACCTCTGCTCTGTCCTCACTTGTTGAAACTAAAAACATAGCCAGGGCACAGGATTATCAAATACCGGCCTCACACACCAGAGTCAGGAATCAAGCCAGTATACCCAGTCCTCGGGCAGTTACCCTGCAGAAGGATGGCCCCAGAAAGCAGCAATTAGCATTTATTGTTGCCACGTGCTGACCAGTGCAAGTGGTGTGGGAAATGTAAGGGCTAGAGGGCCAGTGAGGGGCCTCGTGTCTGCTTCACCTGGCTCCCCAGTCCCTGACAGTTGATAGTGTGACACTTGGGATCAGCCTCCTCACTAAGTTTGAATCCCACTCTTCTTTCTATGAGCCATTCCAGTGGGCCTAGACCAAACTTCTTTCTGTGCTGGGTCACCTAAGACTCAGCCACATTTCTGCCCCAGGACATGCTGCAAACACCTTCATGTGCCCGGCAGGTAGAACCACCCCGACAGCCAAGCTAAATTCTCTCAGCTGATTCAGCCTCATTGTTGTATTGTTTGCATTCTTCCATTGCTTCTATTCTCATGGTAAGCCTGAAATACCTTTTTGCCTCACTCATTCTGCTTTGATTTCTCAAGCATCTGATTTCTAGAGACAGAATGTTCCAAAGACCTTTCTACAGTATTCCATCAAATTAGTTTTTCTACGTCAGTGCCTGGGAGCAGTCTTCTTGTGTTTTTCCTGGTATTTGCAGCTATGTTTCCTGAGATATTTACTAGAAGATTCTGACATACAGTCTTGATCCATTAAAAAAGTTTTCTTGTTTTCCAAGAATGTAAAACATTGTGAGTGGTGGATAGTTGAGTTGTGTGCTTTTCTTTGCTGGTTGGGAGAACTCCTGAATGCCTTAATAATGATTATTGCTTGGTTTCTGCTCTGCTGTGCATTGGTCTTGTCTTTTTAAGAAAAGTGCCTGATCTTGATGTCTTTGTGTAGCATTTTTAATTTAGTCTCATTTCTAGAATTTTTTTTTTTTTTTTTTGCCAGTCCTGAGCCTTGGACTCAGGGCCTGAGCACTGTCCCTGGCTTCTTCCCGCTCAAGGCCAGCACTCTACCACTTGAGCCACAGCGCCGCTTCTGGCCGTTTTCTGTATATGTGGTGCTGGGGAATCGAACCTAGGGCCTCGTGTATCCGAGGCAGGCACTCTTGCCACTAGGCTATATCCCCAGCCCCTCATTTCTAGAATTTTTGATGGAGGTCTGTATTCATAAGTTGAAATGGTCTATATTTTTCTTGCCTTTTGTAGGGTTTGAATTCAGGACCTTACGTGTGCTAGGCAGGTGCTCTACCACTTAAATCAAAACGTCTCCCACTGACGCCAGCTGGTCTAGACTGTGATACTGTGTTAGTTCTTGTGCAGAGCTGAGGTGACCGTGGGTTCCCACTCCCCACTTTTACTGGTGCATCTGCACAGCAAGTGTGAGGCCCTGGTTCCCCTTCAGCACCAATCAGGAGAAAACACAAAACAGGACATTCAAGAAATTGAAACTATTACACAGTATGTCTTCTGGCTGTGGTGAAATTGAAGATCAATAGCAGTAAAGCATCTTTACTCCTGAGGCATTTCAAAAACTAAGTAGCATGCTTGAAATAAAAACCAGAAACCACATGGAAATTAGAAAACATTTCTAATTCAAAATGAAAACACAGCTTATCTCCATTTATAACCTGGATGTTCCCACTTTGGATACTAATAAAGAGCACATCGAGTTTCTTTCAGAAGATAAAGAGTTGGGAAACACTTTGCAGCTGGTTGTACGAAGTCACTCTGACTATCCAGGGAGAAACCACAAGACAGACAAGCAGAGTGCTGTGTACCGTGCCGTGTACTGTGCGCCGTGGAGATCCTTCCGCGCACGCCTGCGGTGCGTGTTGTGAGCGGTGACTGCTGGGCTCAGCCATGGCTCTTGGTGTCATTCCTTCAGGCTGATGAGACGAGGCGTGGGGAAGCGTGGCTCTGTGTGCCTGGAGGAAAAGCATCTGAGAGCAAATTCAGTGTTCATGATAAAACCTTGTGGACAGCTAGCAGGGTATAGGCACGTTTTCACCCTAATGAAGGGTGTCGGTGGAAGCAGGTGCAGTGCCTAATCTCACACTTCGTGATGGAGGCCTTGCATGCTTTCCCTGACATCAGGAGCTCTGCTCTGTGGGCACCAGCAAGCAGCATGCTGATGGTCCCGAGCAGAAGGGCGGCTGTCAGCCTGCTTCCTGGCTGTCATAAGGGAAGGGAAGCCGGGAGCCAGTGACTCACACCCGTAATCCTAGCTACTCAGGAGGCTGAGATCTGAGGGTCCTGGTTTGAAGCCATCCTGGGCAGGAAAGTCCATGAGACTCTTTATCTTGATACACTACTTGGAAAAAGCCAGAAGTAGCTCTGTGGTTCAAGTGGTAGATCACTAGCCTTGAGCACAGAGAGGCTCAAGAACAGAGTGCAGACCCTGAGCTTAAGCCCCAGGACCAGCAAAAAAAAAAAAAAAAAAAAAAAAAGTGAAGTGATTGTGTGCTGAGGACTTTCCAGGAAAGGTGCACAAACACCATGGGAATTGTGGGAGACAGAATTGGTACACAAGACCGTAGCCAGCAGAAGAGTACGGGAGGAAATGAGTAATCAGACCCATGCCAGCTCCTGACAGCCAGGGACACGGGTAAGCCACATCTACCCACGTTCTTAGCGCAGTAAAAGTGCCTTTCTCTTCTCTAGATACCAGCTTTTTAAGTGTTCTTTTTAAGTGTTCAAACTCTTCAAGCCTTCTTTAAGTGTGCATAGTAGAGCATGTCAGAGCCAACTGGAAAGCATGTGCAAACAGCTGCCTTCCTGTGTGTGCTGTGCTGTGTACAGCTCTGCCTGCCTTCTGCTCTCAGGACCCTCACCCACGCGTTGCAAGTGGCGCCAGCCCTCTCGCTCTGTGTTAAAGCTGCAAGCTGTGTGGGGAGGGAGGGCAACCCCAGGAGCACCTTCCACAGACAGAAACTCACCCAAACATCTCCGTGCCCTCGGAGGTCTTTTTTGAGCGGTTACTGGGGTTTGAACACAGGGGCTCTTGCTTACTAGGCAGGAGCTCTACCACTTGAGACACACTCCAGCCCTTTTTGCTTTAATTTTTAGGTGGGTGTCCCCTTTGGCTTGTGCCAGCCTCTGACCAGGGTCTTAGTTTTTGTATGTCTCATATAGCTGGGATTACAAGCACATACCATGCCCAGTTTGTTTTTGTATTGGAATCTGTTTAAGTATTTGCCTGGATTGGCCTCAGACCAAAACTCTGTTAATTACAGGTGTGAGGGAGCATGGGTGGCCCCGTCTCTGTCTACATCCCGGCCTGATCAGACGAGACTCAGCCCAGTATTGGTATTATTGGTATTGTGTGTGCTGTTGCCCTTCTTAAGGATTTTTTTTTTTTTTTTGCTAGTCCTGGGGCTTGAACTCAGGGCCTGGGCACTGTTCCTGAGCTTCTTTTGCTCAAGGCTAGCGCTCTACCATTTGAGCGCTACTGCTGGCCTTTTCTGATTATGTGGTACTGAGGAATTGAACCCAGGGCTTCATGCGTGCTAGGCAAGCACCCTACCACTAAGCCACATTCCCAGCCCAAGGATTCTATTTTTTTATTCATTATTCCATGTGAACTCGGCCTGAATAATTAAGGCATTGTTTCCTGCCAGCCCAGTATGTCTTTCTGAAGGTGCTTGCTCGCCATGGGGCTGGCCTTGGCCTGTGTTCCTTGTCTCTGTGTCTGCCATTACTGGCTCCTGTGGGCTAGAGAGTCCTCGGTCTGTACTGTGTTCGCTTGTCTTCTACCACCCTCTGCATCATTACCAGAGAGAAAGTGTTGACTGAGCTTGGCTCCTCCTCTTGAACTACAACTTGTGACTCATTTCTTATGGTTCTCGAATCAGTTCCCAACATGTTAGGAAAAGAAACAAACAACTTCCTTGTTTTATGGAGTGCTAACAGAAGAAAACTTGTTAATTTCTTAATTGTTCTCCCCTGCCCCAGACATTAGCTGTACATGTGTAGCTGCAGCAATAAACAGGAGCTCTGTAATAACAAATTGTGCTGTCAGCCCCCTTCTGATGGAGTGGGCTGCTCTTCCCAGTGCCCCTAATCTCTGTTCATTCTTGAGTGCGTAACTGCCGCTTGTGTTGTAAACAGGCACTGGCTTTCTGTAGAAAGGCCCCATGTCCTTTCATTACGGCGTTGGGAGATGCTTATTCACGAGCTCTCCCTCGCCTCGGATCATTCACAGCTCCAGGGCGTTGGGACTTGAACTCTGGACCTCATGCTCTTGCTTGATTTTTTTTTTTTTTTTTTTGCTCAAGTCTGGTGCTGTGTCATTTGAGCCACACCTCTAAGTCTGGCTTTTTCTGGCTAATTACAGATAAGCATCTCACAGACTTAACTGCGTAGGTTGGCTTCAAACTATTATCCTCAGATCTCAGCATCCTGTGTAGCTGGGATTCCAGCTGTGTGTGTGTGTGTGTGTGTGTGTGTGTGTGTGTGTGTGTGTGTGTGTGTCCAGTCCTGGGGCTTAAACTCAGGGCCTGAGCACTGTCCTTGGCTTCTTAAGGCTAGCATTCTACCACTTGAGCCACAGCGCTACTTCCAGCTTTATCTGTATATGTGGTGCTGAGGAATCAAACCCAGGGTTTCATATATGCTAGGCAAGCACTTTACCACTAGGCCACATTCCCAGCCACCCTGTAGTCATGTTTTTTAAGAAGTTTTTAATTTCCTCATATTGCCTACTGTGGAAATTTCATTTCCATCATAGACAATTTACTCACCTAGCATATATTTGAATGCTGTTTTTTTTTTAATCTAATGAGGTGGTGTTTTTCTTACCTTGAATAATAGCTTGGAACACCTCATTTCTCACTTAACAAAAACACTGGTGTTTGGGGTTGGAGATTTTGCTCAGTGGAAGAGCACTTGCCTGGTAAGCACAAGTACAAGGCCCTCTGCTCTAGGGGAAAAACACACACACATACACACACACACACACGTTTGAGAAGCCATTTGCAGCTCAGCCCCATGCAGAGAGGAGGGTCCCTGGGCTCCGGGGACCCCCAGCTCTTGCTGACATTCCCATGGTGCCTTGTGCTGAGGGGTCTCTGCCAGATGGTAGGATCTGTTCCATAGCCACAGTCCCCCTGTGGTTCCCGCTTCACTGTCGGGGAAGCCGTCTGTCTTCAAGGTTCTGTGCCTGCATGGCCCTGGGCTCCTGCTTGCCAGTGGGCAGCTCTTGCCCTCGGGCTCCCCTGGGGTGCCTGACCCCCCCCCCCCCCTTTGTCATCACCTGTAATTCCTCGTGCCCTTTCCTGGAGCTCATGGCCACTTCACCTCAGAGTCCTTACCTGTGAGCCCCCTTCGGTGCCTCCTGCCTTGGCTAAATCAAAACAGGAGCTGGACTGCAGCCTTGTTCTGGCACACAGACGGCCAGCACTGACAGGACGGGTTCGGCTGGGACACTTCCTCCTGTGCCCCCACAAGGCCTGCCCCTCCCCCCGCTCGCCTGACCCACCCCAGTGTGGTAGCGCTCTTCTCCCCCAGAAGAAGCCTTAGTGCAGCCCACCCTGCTGGTCCAGGCTGCTCTGGGTGTGCTCAGCGGGCCTCTGCCAGACCCACCAAGTGAGCGTCCTGCCCCTTCCTGCCTGGCCACACACCACGAGCGACTTCCTCCCCACGCTCTGCTGTGCCTCACGGACGACTACAGTACAGAAAGCCCAGGGCTCACGGAATAAAATGCTAAGGGCCAGCCACCCTGTGAGTGTCTGGCGTAGAACTCCATCTAACGTGTGAGCCTTTGCTTCCCCACTCGCTTTAAAGAGGCAGAGCCATGTGGGGTGTTCCTTATCCTGCTTGTTCAGATGACGGTGACTGCGCAGCTAGAGCTTCCTGCACTCCTTGGGCAACTGGACCCTGCAACCCAGACCCGAACCAGGGACTAGATACTGCACGTTCTGTGAGGTCTTACGTGCTTTCCTTGGGCGTTCACTCTTAGTTCTCATCACTGTAAAGTGTGTGTGTATGTACTGGGCCTGTGGCCTGAACTCAGATTCTGGGTGCTGTCCATAAGCTCTTTTTTGCTCAAGGATGGTGCTCTACCACTGGAGCCACATCTCCACTTCTGGCTTTTTTGGTGGTCAGTAGGAGATATGAATCTCTCAGGACTTTCCTGCCCAGGCTGGCTTCGAATCACAATCCTCAGATCTCAGCCTCCTGTGGTGTTAGGATTATAGGTGTGAGCCATTGGCACGCAGCTTCTGGTATGTTTTATGTAATCTTTTACAAACCCATTTAGCCAGGTGTGGCTTATACCTATAATAACCCTAGCTACTCATGTGGGTGTTGTCATGGTTCGAGGCTAACACCGGCAGGAAAGTTTGTGAGGCTCTTAATTCCAGTTACCCACCAAGTAAGCTGATGGAGCTGTGGCTCAAGTGGTAGAGTGCTGGCCTTGAGCAAAATACCTCAAGCCCCAGGATTGACACCAAGAAAATCTCCCAAACCATACCAGAATCCAAAGTCTGAAATTACATGACTTCATACATGACAGAGTTGCCATTTATCTCTGTGTAGTGTTATGTATAGTTTTTAACCCATTCTGTCTTTCACATTCTTCAAGAATTGTTCTAGGAATCAGTATCTGGGGGCCTCACACCTGCTGGGCCGCACTCTAGCCCAGTTTCGGTTTTTATACATGCTAATTAATAATCCTTTGCAAATTATATTTTAAATCAGTGATAGCTTGCCAATATTTTTGCTTAATTTTCATCCACCATTTAAAAAATGTATTTAGTCTAAAACCAAAACTGTTGTTTCTGGATTTTGGATCATAATTAGAAAACATTTTCTTTTTTGCCTTTGTTTATTCCCCGTGCTGCCCCACCCCCTTCCACCCCCCAACCCCCTAGCCATCCCCCCGGTGGCACTAGGGTTTTAGCTTAATAAACCTCACCATAACAGGAGCTCTACTGCTTGAACCATATCCCCAGCCCTTTTTTGTCTTTTATTTTTTTTCAATAGGGCCTGACATCTTTTTCCAGGTGGGTGCCTGGATTGTGGCCCTCCTCTTTATACCTCTTATGTAGCTGCAAAGACAGGAATGCATGTTTATACCTAGTTTCTTGGTTGACCACTAACATTTTGACCAGGTTGGCCTCAAAACAAAACCTTCCTAATCTAAGCTTCCCAAGTTGGTGGAATTAAAGGCATGAGTGAGTGCATGAGTCAACAGACCTGGCATTACTTATTTGTAGATAGGGTCTTGTGCTTTTGCCTGGGGCTGGCCTCAAACCAAAACCTCCTACCTACATCTTTTCACATAGCTGGCATTACCACCTCCCGTAGCCAGGATTTAAGGGAGGCAACACTGAGTCTGGTCAGGAAATTTGCTATTAGTTCCAACCTCGTGTCATATTTCTCATTCTTCAGGTTTAGAGCTCAGGTCTGTTTGGAGTTTGTCCTTCGGACAAGGTTAGGAGAAAGAACTAACTTTATCCTTTTTGATGGGGATACTCTTTACCTCAACCCTTCTGAGAAAAGGAGAAAGGAAAATAAAGGTGTTTTTGTTTCTGTTTCTGCTTTTCAGTACTTCTACACTGACACGGGTGGCATGTGCAAGTTACCTGTCCCTCTGGTCCTGACCTGCTGTCTGTCTTCTCTCTCTGCAGGTGAACGAGCTGGACGGCATCCCCCTGATTCTGGACAGCTGTAGCCTGGACGACAGCAACCCCTGTATCCTTCCTTGCCTGGGAGCCCCACACTAGTCCTGTGCCCACCTGGGCTGAGGTGACGAGTGTCTTTGTTGGTGTGGTTCAGTCTGTAGTGGATTGTTCACCTTATCTGCTTCTTTCTAAGAACTGAGCCACTTCCTCAGTGTCCTAGTGCTGGTCTGCACTCCTAAAACCTTTGAGGTGTAGCATGCTGCATTTACAAGGTGCCATTGAAACACGGGGCAGAGGAGCGCAAGGCCTCTGTGCTGCATGCCAGCAGTGTCACCTGCCTGGAGTGTGAGTGTGGTCCTTGGACAAAGTCTGAAAACGCTTCCATGAGTTTGCTATAGAAATACGAGCATGTGTTTCCTTGGGAGAAGTAACAGTGGCATGGGAGTTCAGGGGCATGGAGCACTCTGGCTGGCTAGCACCCTTGTGCACGCATTCCAGCAGCCCCCAGCTCTCACTTTCAAGAGCTGTGTCCCGTAGCCCACCCTCTGTTGCTGAAGCGGGAACTCGCTTTACCTGACTGGCCATGCTTCTTGAAGGGTGTTCCCCACTGTGCCGTGATTCTTTATTTCATCGCCAAATCACTGTGCTGTGAAATAGCTCTGGTACAGTAGTGAGTGACCGGGGACTGGGTACAGCCAGTTTAGTTTGAGCTGAAAGCTGCCATTCAACTTTACGACCTCCCCCAGTGAGAGCTGACTCAGTCCTCACCCCGGCCCCGGCCCCGTGGGGCCTGTGCTTGTGCAGGTGGGAGGGGTGAGCAAGCTCCCATGGACACAGGGTAGACACCGTGGAGATGGTAAGCAGATGGGTATTATTCATTCACTTGATGCAACCCATTCTAATAATACTACTAACAACATAGTTGGTGTTTATTTCCATTTTAAGTTTTTGTTTTGTTGGTGATGGAACACGGGGCCTCAAACATGCTTCGCAAGCATTCTACCACTTGAGCCATATCCCTAAGCCCCTTTTGTTTGTGTGATTTTTTTTTTTCTTTTCTTTTTTGGCCAGTACTGGGGCTTGAGCCCAGAGCCTTGTATTCTTGTTTGGCTTTTTCACTCAAGGCTTGTACTCTACCAATTTAGCCAGGGTTCCACTTTTTGGCTGCTTAATTGAAGATGAGTCTTACAGACTTTTTTGTCTGGTGTGGTTTGAACTTTGATCCTCAGATCCTAGCCTCATGAGTAACTAGGATTATGGACATGAACTACTGTGCTAAGCATGTGTTTTGTTTTTTGAGGTAGACTGACTGCTGGGACTGACCTTAAACTGGCCTTGAACTTTCCGTCTTTCTCCCTTTGCCTCCTGAATAGCTAGGATTGCAAGTCCGCACCACCGTCTCTAGCTCCCACCAAGTGGGAGCAGTTTCAGCATTTTGTTTTCAAAAACGGTGGGTATGTTGGATGTGCTGTTTCCTTCTCTGACACACACTCTCGCCTCCTCGAGCAGCCTCCCTCGCATGGGCCAGCGTGGGCCTCGAGGTTCTGAACAGGTCATCTGTTTCCGTGGGAAGCCTGTGGGCCGGAAGATGACCACTTGCTCAGCTCCTGGGGGTCAGGAAGCTCTGCGGGGCCCCTTAGAGCAGACTAATGTCACGCACTGTCTCCATGCGGGCAAAAGACTGGGAGACTTCTCTCCTACTTTCTAGAAGCAGCTCACATAGAGCAGCTGGGTTTCCACTTCCAAGGAGAGGTAACAGCTCAGAGAAAGCCAACCAGGACGCCTGCCCTGCCCTGAGTGCTCCTGTGTTGGGGACACGAGCCCAGCCCGGGCCCAGCTGTTCATCACCCCACTCGCTTTTGGGTCACCCGCAGTAATGACAGAGTAGTCGATGCCATTGGAAAATTCCAGCACTATGACCACAGAGTCAATTTCTTATTTGTCAGTTTATTGTGGCAAGTGGGATTTTTTGTTGTTGTTTCCAAATAGGAACAGCTGAACTTTATTTGAAATGTTTTCCTTTCATTCTTTTTTTTGATCTGTGTTTTGATCAGTTGGCCTTTATGTGGGTTTTTGTATGTATTGTTTTTATCGGGGGATTGGGTGAGGGCAGGGCTAGGAGGAGAGCCCAAATGGGCTTGCATGTTTTTTATGTTTTCTCTTTAAAAAAAAAAAAGCTGTTTGAATTTTTTTGTTTTACATTTCTTTTTCCTTCTGGCTTTTCTTCTCTGTCCCTCTCTACCCTTCCCCCTTTTGATTGAAAGACCTCATTTGTGACAGAATTTCCTTTCATGGGAAGATACTCAGAGTAATAGGCATAGTAGCTAAATTGTCCTCCTGTAATCAATCCTGTGTGGAGCTAGTATGGTTTCGTGGGGGGAGAGTGACTGCTGTGCCCTAGAGCCAGAGATCCCATGTCCCCCTCACCCCATAATGTGTGCACAGCAAGCAGAGCATAGCATGAAGGCATTGGCTTGGCTCTGGACCAGACAGACTCAAACTCAGTTCTGTCCCTTCTGGACCCCACTGGACTGTCTCTGTTGGTGCGCACTTCTTTGTCTTGCGCAGTGGCTATCAGGGCTGTAGGGAGGAGGAGACTGGGAGCTTGTGGTTTCAGGCCAGCTGAGACTTTCTGTCTGAGAGACTCCATTTCTCCACGAAAGGAAGCTGGACACAGTGGTGTGCACCTCTGATTCCGGCAGAGTGAGAAGCATCAAGTGGGCAGATCTTGACTCAGGTGCATGCCTGGCGGGAAGTACTTGAGACCCTATCCTAAAGAGGTGACTAGTGATAGGGAGGGTGGAGGCGTGGCTCATTGGCAGAGCCCCGGTCTAGTCTAGCAGGCATGAGGCCCAGAGTTGATACCCTGGTCCCCTTACCTAAAATGAGACTTTGCAGTTGATGTTACAGGTTGTACTTCTTCAGTTTTGGTCTGTGGCCTTCTCCTCCTGCGTCTCAGACGTCACTTGAGGACCGTGGTGTGCACACTTGCAGCCTGGCTTGTCTGTTATAGACACATGAGGCGCAGTAGGCACATCCCCCCCTCTTGCCCCATGACCCTGCCAGTCCCGTGTGTGGGCTGTCCTGAGCTCTGGGAAGCCTGAGGGCACCCGGCTCTGCTGCTCTGGTTACCTGCATGGGGGCACAGTTCCTCAGGGTGATGGTCACTTCTGTCAGAGTTCCCTCTGCTGTGTGTCAGAGATGTGCTCAATCCGTACTGGCCACTTCCCCTGCCCTCTCCTCACACAGGAAGTCATGAGAGACTGGCATGGACAATTTTCTTTACTTCCTGTCTGGCTTTAAGATGACACCATGTCTCCTTAAGTTTATATTTCCATGGTCACTTAGGTTTTAAGGGTTGTCATGTATAACTGGTTTGAAACAAACTACCTAACACTTGGGGTCTAAACTTACATACAGAAGCCACTGTTTTATCTGAGCACCATGATTGGTGCTGTCCTTGATATGCTATATCCCAGCTTGCTTCCACTACTAAAAACTGTGCAGCTGGACTTCTAGGAACCTTAGCCTAAGTGACATCACCTAGCAGTTGGAAGTTTAAGCATACTTTTTTAGAAGCAAAGTGGTTTATTCAGTAACTATATTTATATCTTGCTCACCTCCTGGTTTATCTGTGCATGAATAACATAGTGCAGTAGAAGAGAGTTGTGTACTTCTTAACCTTGTGTCTTCAGAAGTTGCTCTCTGATGTGTGAGACTAGAGTGAAGCTAGCAGCTCAGATGTGGCTTGCGTGGCGGCTTCCATGCAGTGCCCCCGGTGCAGTGCCGGTTGCTCACAGGAAACCCACTCGTGCTGTCCCCAGGTGGCTCCCTGTCTTGGTTGCAGGGAGCACATTCGAGCGGCAGTGTTGTGATCACCGCTCTTCTCCAGGAGCTGCAGAGCTGCTGGCTTGGAAGGGCGCTGCCAGTGTGTCAGGAGCTCCTCTGGGCCTGCTCTGGGCCTGACAGGCATCACTGTTACTATGAAGGTGTAACTATTTTTGCAAGGTTAATTTTTTGCTCGTTTTCTTTTTCCATTGGCTTCCTTTATTTAAAAGAGTGGTGGCTTTTAGATATATATTTAGGAAATTAGTTACCATTTTACATTGTCTTACTTAAATACCATTGCACACACAATATGCATTTTGTAAGACACTTGAGAGATTGAATAGCTGAAGTTTGGCATAAACATGTGCCAGGTAACTGAATAACTGTTGGGACTTCAGCCTAAAATGACCCGAGTCAAATTCAGCAGCAACCAAGGACTCTCTTCAAAACATTGGTGCACCACAGCCATTTAGAACTGTTAAATAGTAGAGTAGCTCCTTCACTATTTCATTTCAAGACCACTATGAGCAGGAAGTATCACCTTCTGTACCAGGAACCAAGACATTAAATAAAGATACAGTAATCTATTGGGGAATGTTCCACTCTCCTCTGGGACTTACTGCGCAGGCCCTCTTTGTGCCTTTGGTTCAGGAAGGTGCAACCCCCAAGCCCGGTCTCGGATGTTGGGAAGTAGGTCACTGGACAGCATGTGCAGGACAGAGCTATGGGCTCGGGGGAGGGGAGCCCACCCCTCTGCCAGTCTCCTCACTGCAGCCAGGGTGTCTCTAGAAATTGGCCTGCTGCTACCCAGCAGGGGCAGTTGGGTTCTGAGAGCTGCCAGGAGCACCAGTGTGGGACTGGACAGACCTTTTCCTCAGGGCCAGCTGAGCACAGCTGAGAGCTGTGGAGGAGCCCCGGGGGTCAGAAACAGGGAGCCACACAGAGAGCAGCCACGCTGTTGGGGCAGGGCCAGCCCCACTTGCAGGGTTTGCCTGCCTTTACGAGAGAACCTTGCCTTCGTTTTTGGAAAATGGCTTCTGGTAGGTCACAGAATGATAGACTTGTCGTATCCTATCCAAAGAGAGCTGCACTTCCGGTGACAGATAGCAAAGCCTATAAGAAGTTAAAACATTGCTTATTTTTGAGAGAGATGACAATGGTGCTTGCTGTGAGCAGATGTAGGATGTAGCAGAAGAGCGTTTTCAAGAAGAAAATGACCTCCTGGTGGGTTTCTGACACAGAAAAGGACCAGGCAGTCAAGCACCGAGCAGCTGGTGACGTTGGCCAGTCACACGGTGGAGCCATCATCCTATTGGGAAGACAGGCCTGGTGCAGCACGGCTGTGCGGTCTGCTTGACAGTACACTGCTGTAGGGAATCCCCCTCCCTGTCCAGTCACTGCCCTCGCATACAAAAACAGCAACGACACCTATGTGAGTTTATTTTGAAATATCATATGTACGCAGAAAAGTGGCGCCACAATATCTATCCAGTTTGCAGATAGAGAGCAAGTACTCAGGTATCCCTTCTTGCCAGACTCCCCTCCTCCCCTCCACTTTTGAACTTCAGTAGTCTGCACTCACTAGAGCTCTGCACTCCAGGAAAGGCTTAGGGAAGGTGTGTTCCATTTTGGTTCGTTTCAGCATATATAGTCTGTCTGTGGCCTACAGCTGGGTGTGTGTTTCTATAGCAGCCTGCATCGTACAGCTTGCTGGGAGAAAGCTTGAGGAGATAAAAGGACCCAAATGTCCTCCCAGTGTCTGGGCTTCGTGCTCTGTTGACTTTAGCTCATGCATGTGAAGAACTAAGGCCTTGGCTTCTATACTCCCTGCTTGCTGCAAGTGCCTTCCTGGCTGCAGGGACGGGTTTAACTGGGCAGTGCCCTTTGGTTCTTTCTCCTTTTCCCATTTGAGAGCTGCACATTAAAGACTTTGGGTTTTGAAAACCATACCTACTATATATATCTCCAGGGAACGACAGGCTCAGAAAAGAAATGCAAAGATCTTCCGCTGACACCTCAGACTGCTCTTGCAACAGACAGCCTACAACAATCTAAAACTAAAGTAACAGTTTGTGTGGTAGGAAGTTCAAATGTCCAGTTTTCAACAGTCAAGTAAGAATGACTGAGACCTCAGGTTTGGTGAAAAAGAAGTAAGTATGTCCACCAGGTTGCAGCTCAGATGAGAGGCTTACACATAGACATCCTAACCAAGCTTCTGAAAGGGGAACTTGAAAGCAGCCAGGGAGAAGGCATACATAAAACAGGAAGACATGGCCACTCCAAGGAAAATAAAAATCCCCCCAAATTATTTTTGAAGTGGGTCTGCTGGAAGGGCTATTGTACTGAGACTTCAAGACTCGTCTTCAATATACTCAGAATGAAAAGCAAGTTGTAAACAACAGCAAGAAAATAATGTGTGAACAAAAGGAAATATCAGTGCAGACATAGAAAATGAAGAGATAACCTGAGAGAGCTTCATTAGGGCTCCAAGGCAGATTTGATAGCATGGAGCAAAGCCTTGGAAAACCGGAAAGCAGGGCAGTGGAGAGTGTTGATTTTGAAGAAGAAAAATGATGGCCATGTGGGCAGAGTTTTGAAACAGTGGCCATGAGACCAACACCCACACTACAGAGAGAGGGAAGAATGGTGGAAGTGTCCTAGGTTTGGTGAAAAGGTAGATTTATCACTGAGCTACTGCTCAGGTGAGAGACTTAAACCTAGGCACATTATAACCAAGTTTCTGAAGTATTGAAAGCAGAGAGAAATGCTCTGTCACTTACCTATAAAGTACTGGAGCTAAACTGTTGTACATTCAAATTGTGCTGTGTGACCTTAGAATGTCAGATGTTGTCCCCATGGTAAGAAGAGTATACATGGAAGGAAATAAAAATAAGGGTAGATTTCTCACTACACAAAAGAGAACTAAACACAACAGGTATGGAAAAAATAGTTACATTGAAAAGTTATATAGAAAGCATAGTGATTAATTACATAAGTAAGTTCATCCTCACTAGTACTTGTTCTAAATATAATGGGTTCAAACTTTCCACAAAGAAGAGAGAGATTAACACAATGATAAATATATGACCTAGTTGTATATGTCTGTAAGCAACTCATTTAAGTGCTTTACATACAAATATGTTGGAAATGATAGATACAAAAAGATATTAATGCAAGTAGTAACTAAGAGAACATAGGTGTTTTTATACCAGATTAAACAGACTCAGTTGAGTACAGCAGGAAGATAAAGGAATATAAACATTCACACAGATACAGCTGAGGAGGAAAAGCACAGTTTTATGGGAATGGTTGGCAATTTTGGTTCCCTCTGCATCATGAATACAACTGCAGGAGAAGATAGTAAGTACATAGATGAAGGTAACTTCAGTGAGCCCACTACATTGGCAGACAGAACACACTGGTCAGTTATAACACATAGTTCTCCAATGCTCCCAGAAGTTTTCTAGCATGCACACTGTATGTTAGCACAAATTCAGTTTCAGTTGGTTTTAAGAGGTCAATAAAGCCAAATCCCAGCTACTCTGGAGGCTGTGGTCTGGAAGATCATGATTTTAAGGTAGTACAGGCAGAAGAGTCCTTGGGACATGAGCTCCAAAATAGCAAAAAGCAGAGCTGGGGGTCTAGCTTAGGTGGTAAAATGCCAGCCATTGGTGATAGAGCAAAGTGAGAGCATAACACCCTGAGTTCAAGCCCCAGTACTGGCACACACACACACACAAATGGAGACTCAAAGGCCTTAGTAAAATTAAAAACCAGAAGAAAAAAAGACATGGCAAAAACTCCATTATTAGATTTATCAATAAATTATTTTGACAGCCACCAAAGCCAGACAAAAAGAGACAAATTGGACTATATAAAACATGCATGAAAGTATTTGAAAGTCACTTAGGTGAAAAGGTATCAGTACCCAGAATGTATATCATGAACTTCTGAATACCAACAGCAGAGAGCTGATTTCCAGATGGACAATGGTCTTGGATAGGCATTTCTCTGAAGACTGTAAATGACCAGTCAGTACAGTGAAGTGCATGCAAAGGTGCTCTCCGTCCCTGGTCCCTGGGCAGCACACGTCTATGGTGGGGTGCCACCTCTTAACCTTTACAGTTACTCCTGACGAAATACAGGAAGCAAACAGGCTGCCAGTGGCTCATGCCTGTGAGCCTAGCTGCTCTGGAAGCTGATCTGAGGATTGTGGTTTGCACCCAGCTCTTGGCAAAAATGGTCACGAGACTCCCATCTGTAATTCACCAACAAAAAGCCAGACATGGAGCTGTGGCTCAGTTGGTAGAGTGCCTGCTGTGAACAAGCTGAGCACGCGGGAGGCCCAGGGTCGTGGTCACCGCTTCCCTAACACGAAGCAGCTGGGGGTCCTTCAGAAGATGAACGGGTAAGCACCACGCGGCATATACATGCCACGAACTATTATATAGCCTGGAAAGTGTAAACACTTTTGCCACATGTACGGTATGGAGGAACCCTGCTGCCATGAAGCTGACCGAATCACAAAAGGGCACAAAGGGGGTCAGCCCACATAGGAGAGTAGCAGGGTGTTTGCCCAGGCGGGGTGAGGGCAGGGTGGAGAATGGCTGGTTCAGTCTCACAGGTGATAGAGTTAAGGAGATGGTGAAGGACCCGGTAGCAGTGGCTCCCCAAACTGAATAACCCCAAACTGCCCAAGCTGTGCACTTAGAAATGGTGAGGATGATCCTTTACATCCACGTATTACTTTTGGAGAGAGATTCGGTGGCCGCCCTCCCCAGATGTTATTGGGAGACTGCAGAGCGTTCTAACACTGATGACTGTCCTGTGCGTGCACTTCGGCCGTTTTGTAGTAGAGGCGGTCAAGGCAAATGGCCTTGTGGGAACCTCACCTCTCACTCCCCAGTCTACTGTTTGACATGTTGTGAGATCCTAAGGGGTGTGCAATCCTTTGTCCTTCCAGGAGCCCCTGCTCTGGGTCCCCTTGTGCCTTCTTGACACAGATAGAGAAGTTGCCTGGCGTCTCACCACTTGTAAAATGGCAGAGCTGGGATTGAACCTGGTCTGTTGTGTTTCACCTCCTTGAGCCTTGACCCAGCAGGTACATGCCTTGAGCTCCCTGCCACGTCTCTGCTCTGTCTGCTCTGAAACCCACCAGAATTTCCACATTTGGGATCTTCACTTCATCCTTTCATCCTTTGGCACTCAGAACTGGTTTTAACCCTTGGCGTCCTTTATTAAGTTTAAAATATCATCAGTGCTAGGCCAACACTAATCTCCTGTAATGTCAGTGAGATTACTTTTTCTATTCTAAATTTTCACTTCATTCTGAACTGTTCGTTAGCTACTGACAGAGACACTTGGCAGCAAGTTGCTCCAGTTGTGTTTGCAAGTTGATTTTTGTGCTGTGGACTCTTTGGTGGTGGAGACCTGTTGGAATGGTCATGCATCCTGCTGGTCTTCCCTTGGTGTCTAGCCAAGCTGAAAGCTTGCAGCCAGAACCACAGGAGGACTGCCCTGTACCCACCCCACTCCCCCCGGCCGGCCGGCCTCCAGCGGGCCCTCTCCATCCTCGAGGCCAGGCACACGCTTAGAAGCCATGTGGCCTTGTGGGTAGGAAAACAGTGAAAATTGCAGTTCTGGACTTGGCATATATGGGAGACATGTAAATGCATTTCTCTTACCAAGCTTTGCTTGGCCTGAGAGGAGCAGTGCGCTAGGAACAGAGATGAGGTGAGGCTGTTTCTCCAGCAAGAATCCCAGGCGCTCTAGAAGCATCCTGTTCACGTGGAGGAGGGGCCTTGCTCTCTCACAGGTCCTGCCAGCCGTGTCTCCAGCTTGTACTCATTCTCCAGTTCCTTGCTCATCAGGAACAAAGCTCAGACACCATGCTGAGCCAGGGGCTTCGCGGGGGTTGGAAATGTTGGCAGTTGTTCTTTCCATCCTGTCCCTGAAACACATGAAGGTGCAGTGTACACTGAATCACTGTGGATGTACATTGAAACACTGCATACACTGAATCACTGTGGATGTACATTGAAACACTGCATACACTGAATCACTGTGGATGTACATTGAAACACTCTGCATACACTGAATCACTGTGGATGTACATTGAAGCACTGCATACACTGAATCACTGTGGATGTACATTGAAGCACTGCATACACTGAATCACTGTGGATGTACATTGAAACACTCTGCATACACTGAATCACTGTGGATGTACATTGAAACACTGCATACACTGAATCACTGTGGATGTACATTGAAACACTGCATACACTGAATCACTGTGGATGTACATTGAAACACTGCATACACAGAATCACTGTGGATGTACATTGAAACACTGCATACACTGAACCACTGTGGATGTACATTGAAGCACTGCATACACTGAACCACTGTGGATGTACATTGAAACACTGCATACACTGAACCACTGTGGATGTACATTGAAGCACTGCATACACTGAATCACTGTGGATGTACATTGAAACACTCTGCATACACTGAATCACTGTGGATGTACATTGAAGCACTGCATACACTGAATCACTTTGGATGTACATTGAAACACTCTTCATACACTGAATCACTGTGGATGTACATTGAAACACTGCATACACAGAATCACTGTGGATGTACATTGAAGCACTGCATACACTGAATCACTGTGGATGTACATTGAAGCACTGCATACACTGAATCACTGTGGATGTACATTGAAGCACTGCATACACTGAATCACTGTGGATGTACATTGAAACACTCTGCATACACGGAATCACCGTGGATGTACATTGAAACACTCTGCATACACGGAATCACTATGAGCAGGCACTGACTCATTATCAGCATATTGAGCTGAATCACTATCTCCATACTCTGAATCACTATGGTCATTTGCTAAATCACTACGGGCAGGGCATGCACTGAACTACTAACAGTGTACACTGAACCACTCTCGGTATACACTGACCCACTGTTGGTATACACTGAATCACTCGTGCAGACACTGCATCTGTCAGCATCCACCAAGTCCCTGGCGGATACACAGAATCACCGTGGCGTGCACGCACTGAGGAACATTGTCCGGCCCAGGTCACACAGAGGCTGGGGGAGCCGCCTCACCAGCGCATTGGGAGTGTGCTGTGCTGCCGTGGGTGGAAGCTGGTCAGAGGGGGCCGGAGGCCTGACCTGGGGAGCACGCGTGCTCCAGGAGTCGGCGGGTGAGGGGCATCGGGCGGCCCCTGGCAGGCGGCAGGCAGCACTGAGCACTCCAGGGCACGCAGACTCCTTTGGAGTGCTGCCCCAACAACAAATGGAAGCACTTGTGGCCTGCTGCCTTTGGTGTGGGCTGAGTTAGAAGTGGTCTTGGTTGTCTGTGATCCTGAAACCTGCAGTGCGATAGGGAGGCAGCGTCCGCCCCGCTGTGCTGCTTTGAAGTGGTTGCTAAAGTGCTTCCAGAACATGGGATGTTCCACATGAGCCTCAGTGCCCCACGCGCCGAACCGGGGTACCTGCGTGCCCGGCCCCTGCCGGCCGCAGGGGTGTCTGGGGTGGGCAGGCATGTGCTCACTGTCTGGCACGGTGCGAGGACGTGGCCTCACCTCCAGCTGGCCCAGCCTGCCGCAGTTCTAGTCTCCCTTGGCACTGCATCTGGAACAGATGCCCAGAGCACAGATCCCAGCCACGTCCAGACAGAGGACGGTGGCGGCAGGGTCCTCTGCCCTCCCACCAGGTGCTGCCTGGCCGGGCCTGGTCTTAGGGGGTGGGAGGAAGGCCTGTGAGAGGGGGGAGACCTCCGACCTCGGCCTCAAGCGGCGCATGCCAGAGCTACCGAGTGTGGCCTTCCTGTCTCAATGCCAGTGTGGGTTGTGCCCAGAGCAGCCTCTGGCATTGCAGGCGAGCAGCATCCTCAGCAGTGCAGCCGAGCTGCCCTGGGCCACTGGGCCTGGCACCCCCTCCCGGACGGCCCCTTCTCTCCCTAGCAGCCAGAGGCCGGCGGGGCTTCGGGCTGCCTAAAAAGGTGGAACTCTGCTCTCTCTCAGTATAGGTGAGGAGTAAGCGTTCTTCCGGAGTTTTCACACCGTGACCTTCAGTTCATACTTCCTTGCCCTGCTTTTAGTGTTGGCAGGGAGCCATTCATTGATAAGTTACTGGGTGTGAACACGTGGCTTGAACTCTGGTTTGTCACATGCTCCGGGCACACGACAGCCTGTAAACCGTGGCATGCCACCCGTGGTGTTCACTGAAGTACTTGAGGTACAAGGTGCCGAGGGAAATGAGACACTAGCACACCAGCAATTTGGGACGGAAAGGAGTCCAAATGGTGACTCGTGTTGGGCATTGCAATGGGCCCGGCCCTGTGTAGCCAGGGCAGTTGTGCTCTACATGGTGAGTTCTGGAATGAGGACCCTGCACACGTGCTGACCCAGATGTAGAGCCGAGGGCTGGCGATGGTGACGGCACGTGACAGCGGAAGTGGCGCTGCAGTGAGAACAGTGGAAATGGCGCGTGCCGTCCGGCAGCACCAGCCGCCCTTGGCCTGCTGAGAGCTGGGTGCTGCTCCACCTCGCCTCTGCACAGGCCCCAGTCCCTGAGCCCCCTGGGGCTTGAACCTGGACCGGGTGCCGTCCCTGAGCCTCTCTGTGCTCAAGGCTGGTGCTCCAGTCTTGAGCCGCAGCACCATTTGCAGCCTCTCCCGAGTGGTTTATTGGAGGTGACTGTCATGGACTTTCTTGCCCCGGCATGGCTTCACACTGCGACCCTCAGCTCTCAGCCTCCTGAGTAGCCAGGATTGCAGGCGTGAGCCTCCAGCACCTGGCCCACCCTGGTTCTTTGTCTATTTTGTGAAGCCATGTCTCACACTTGCTGTGCACACTTGCTGTGCTACCACAGCCCTCTTGGTGTTTTTGTTTTTTAATTATTTGTCATCTCACATACTACTTTGGGTTTCGTTGTGATATTTCTGTATGTCCATACGTAATGTGCTTCCATCCAACTTCTTCGAACCCTGTTGCTCTTGCATATCCTTTCCCGTTTGGTTTTAGTTTCAATGTGCAGTTTTCATATGTACATAGAACATCCCTTTGATCTTATTCACCCCCTCACCTTTTTTTTATTTCAATCAGTATTATTTTATATGATCAGAGGCACAGACATTGCACCTTTGTGTTCAACCATCTTTTCTCCTCTCCTGCTGCCCCTCCAAAAGAAAGTAGTATGACTTAGGTTTGCATACTTTTTTCTTTGTTTTTGAGATGGGAGTCCTCACTAAATTTGTCTGGGCTGGCCTCCAACTTGCATTTCTCCCTAGTAGTTGGGAGTACAGTCATGGGTCACCATGCCCAGCCCTCGTGTATGTGTTGTTTCAATAATATATAGTTGTGGCTTCTCTGCTCAAGGCGGAGGGAGACACGGTGGCATCCTGGGCTCCTCTCCTGCTTCCCCGCTGCTCTGTTCTGCTCTGCTTCAGCGCTGGAAAGCTGCCCCGTGGGCTGCTCAGCCCACAGCTGCGCCCGTAACACTGTCCCTGTGGACCCCAGAATCTGGGCTTCAAATGATCGCCATCATCACCAGTTACTATTGTTGTTTCAGCTTATTGCATCCATCCAAACTCATGGAAAACTACCTGAGACAGGGCATGATGACTCACTAGCTACCCGGGAGGCTGAAAGCTGGAGAATAATAGTTCAAGACCACCCTGGGCAAAATATTCCGGAGACCCCCATGTCAACCAGTAAGAAGCTAGACGTGGTGGTGTGTGGTATCTCTGCCTAAGATCCCATCTGTGATGGCCACCAGTGAGAGGAAAGAAGGGATCCAGACTGGCCCAGACAGAAAGCAAGGCCCGATCACAACATAGCCAGAGCTCAGGGGAGAGGGCCTTGGGGCGAGGCCTTGAGTTCAGAAGGAAGGGAAGGAGGGGAGAAAGCTGTGCCATGTGTAGAACCTGCTTTTTGGTGCCAGCAGGACAGTGCCCTGGGCCTTTGCTTTCCAGGGTTGTCAGTGCTGCTGATTTTGATGATTGGGAGTGTGTTGCCGGAGGTCAGGGGAGCTCTCTCAACTTGGTGGTGTTTAGTGTGCACGCACAAGTGCATATCCTGACCAGGGCTTGAACTCTGGAGTTCTTTTTTCTCTCACAGCTGGTGCTGTACCACTTCAGTCCAGCTTTTTTTTTTTTTTGTTTTTTTGTTAATAGGAGACGGAGTCTCGTGGACTTTGCTTCTTGGACTAGCTTTGAACTATGATCCTCCAGTCTCGCCCTCCTGAGTAGGTGACACTATCGGTGTGAGCCACCAGCAGGTGACTCAGCTAACACTTTCGCTCACTGGACAGGACTTTTCTTTTTCCCTTCAGCTTTACTGGGGCTTGAATCGAAGGCTTATGCTTTCCAGGGGCGCGTCCTGCCATGTGCTTTTAGCCGTGCCCCTGACCCTTTTGCTTGGGTGGTTTTTCAGGTAGTCTCTCGGTTTTGTCCAGACAAGCCTGGACCTGCTTCTGCTTGTAGGGCTGACAGGTGCACAGCACTATACCCACATTATTGATTGCAAAGAGGCCTCATTACCTTCTGCTTGGGCTGCCCTTGAACCACCGTCCTCTGTTTCTGCCTTCCATGAGCCACCATGCCCAACTTGATAGTACAAAACTATGCTGGTCATTTTTTTGTTGGTCAGTGAAGTTTTTTTTCTGCCCTGCTACCACCTACCCTGTCACCTAACGGGTAGCGACAAGGCCACAGGCTCACGGGCCTCTTCACCCACACCGTGTGCAGGGGCCCCCTGTTCTCGGCCCCTCCCCTCCCCTGCTCGGCACCGCCACGGCGAGCAGACCGGAGGGCCCTGCTGAAGCGGCGGCCGAGGGAGTCTGCCCCCGCACTGCTTGCCGGCCTTTCGGGGCAGGGCCACTTCTGTTTGTGGTAGCGATGGAAACTTGGGAGAGCAGAGCTAAGCATACACCCCAACTCCTCAAGTGTCGGGAGGATTAGAGACGTCTGAAGGTGTTTAATCTTCTCTCCCACTCTTTCTTGCTCCCGGTCTCTCTACAGAGAGAACAAGAGGGCGCTGTGCACATGGCTGGGGGCGTGCTTAACTCCCTTGTGACATGGGAGGGTGCTAGGCCTGCACTGGCCGTCCAGCCTCCCGTCAGCCAGCCAGGAGCCCATACGCGTCCACCACCCGGCACCAGGCCCCAAGGGGGCTGCGCGGTCCAGAGCTGCCCCTCTCAACTCACATGTTGTGGAAAGGCGCATTTTCTTGCTCTTTGCTTTTGCCCTTTGGTGCCTAGGTATGGAGCGACAGGCGGGTAGAGAGAGAAGCCCCTGTGTTGTGCCCACGGAGGAGGGGGCGGGGGAGGTGGCGGTGGGGGTGGGGTGGAGACCAGGAAGAGGACGAGACAGATGTTCACCCTCATCCAACATGGCGCAGCGAGCCACATGGTGGGTGCCCCACAAATCTGTACCGATTTTATGTCTTACATACCGGTTCAAAGGTGAACATAGATCCTCCTCACACATAGGAGGCTGAGGCAGGAGGTTCACAAGCTTGAGGCCAACCTAGACTACAGGAGGTCTGTGCGTTGACACCACAAGAATTCCCGAGTGCATGGGACAGAAAGGTGATCTGAACCCGGGGCGGGAAATTCCTTACCACAAATGAGTAAAAAGAAGTAGGGCCTGAACGCTCAGGAAAGGCAAACCGTGTGTGTGTGACAACTATAAAAACTGAATTTTCTACTTAAACCCTGGACAGTGGTGCCCAAATCTTCCCGCTGTTTGAAATAAGAGCAAGCCAGAGGACCGTGAGCGGCGTCTGCTCTGTGGGTTGGTGCTCACTCAGGGGAGTGGAGGTGCTTCCTGTGCCTGGGGGAACTCCCTGCTCGGTCCTCAGGGAGAGAGGTGGCTGTCACCCGTCACATGGATGGCTGTCAAGCGCACGGTGCTCGGGGGCCGAGGCCCAGTGGCGGTCCTGGCCTCGCTTCCCCCGGCACCACTGCTGCTTGAATACAATTTGGGGAGATGCTAGGGTGGCCTGCCTATCCCATGTGGACCAAGGCTTGCTGGTTTTGGAGTGTCTGCCTGGGGTGACGAGTGTTGGCCAGTGAGCAGCACCTCATCTTCAAGAGGGCGCCTCGGCAGTCTCCCTGGTGTGCCCAGAGTGGCCTTGAGACGCTTGGAATGGACGTGAGCTACTGAGCCCCTGGTGAGCAAGCTGATGGTCAAAGTCGTGTTAACGCATCTCCACTGAACACCCTAAGAAAGCTCGCCACGTGCAGCGTGGGCCAGAGGGGGCTGGAGCGCCGCGTTTGTGCGCAGGGCCGGGCACCGCGCGCAGGGGCGTCCTGACCTCCCACCCCCCGCCGCCTGGCCCCGTGCGGGGGGCAGAGCACCACCCTCGTGGCAGCGTGCCTGCTTTCCACGTCCCTTCCGTGTCTCGCGCGCTGCTAGGACAGAAGATAGGCAGGTAGGGAGCCAGAGTGGAAACAGGGAACTCATTTACGGGGTTCCGGCAGACGGGGATTGAGCTGGGCACTGGGGGGTGGAGATGTAGAGAAAGGCCCAGTCCCCACACATCAGTGAGGAGCCCGCAGATGGGCACCGCGCCATGCCACGCGGCGAGCCCGCTTAGCTAGGGAGGGCTCTGGGCGCCTGGAGCAGGTGCTGCAGCCTCGGCCGGGGCTCTGAAGCCAGGGCTGCGTGGCTGGGCTCAGTGGCCAGTCGTGCTGCACACACTGCCTACGCCCTACCGGGCAGGACAAAGAGGGTGGGCCACCATGTTGCGGAGCGCGGTGGCAGCGGGCCTGGCAGGAGAGGGGCTCGAGGCCGCGGGGGGCAGGGGGGGAGGCCGCTGGGAACGAGGCTCTGGCTGGCGGCACTCCCTCCGGAGACGGGCCTGCCTTTGTATGGCGGTGCCGCCGCTGGCACAGTCCCCTGGCGGCTTCTGGCTCCGGGAGCTCTCGTGCAGCTGTGGGAATCTGTTTGCTTGCAGTTCCTTACACGGACAACCAGGGTGTTTGAGAAAGGATAAACCGCTCCGCCCCTGGAGCGTGGCGCACAGAGACCGCCCGCCCGCCCTGCCATCGCCGAGCCCGTCCCCGAGTTAGCCCTCAACTGCTTTCTCTCAGCCAGGTTTCATAATTAGCGTCCCCCATTTTCCCTTCCAAAGCGAGAACAAGGATTTGTGTAATGACCGTGTTGCCCTGGGCATGAAAGTAGTTGCCACACATAATTTGCCATTTCAGAAATGTACTCTGTTGGAAGTGTCTGACACCTAGAATTGTTTTTGTCTTCATACTGGCACCAAGTAGAGGGGTTCAGAGCGCGGCACTTCATGGGTTTGTGTGGAGTCAGTCTCCAGGAAGGAAAAGCTTTGTAAAGGAGGGAGGTGTTATTGTGGGTGATGACAGACAGAAGGCTGACTGATGGTCCCCATCAGGCCGCGGCCAAGGCCGGCCCGGCCCCCAGGGAGGACCGCCCCTGTGCTGCGCCTTCCAGAACCAGTCAGGCGCTGAAACCACAGTGGTTCCAGCAAGAAGCCCTCCAAGACCAGCGGGCGGGTCACTCAGCAGTGCTGGTTGGGCCTCTTCTCCGTGCCAGGCTGTGTCCAGGCCCCACGCCCCCCCCCCAAGCCCAGACCCGTGCTGAGAGCTGGCAGAGCCCAGCCAGTGTGGCCTCGCTGTGATCAGAAGCAGAGCTACCTGGGCATGGCAGGCTGGGCGCGTGGGAGCGCGCGAAGGAGAGCAGCTTGGGTGGGGGCAGAGGTGGAAGGACCTTGCTTCAAGGCCAGCCTAGGCAAAAATTAGATCTCTGTCTCTGTCTCTGAAAGACAGACTAAAATGCTCAAATGGTTCAGTCCCCAATACAGCCAAACTTGGGGTGTTTACGGTCTGTTGTGAGCAAGTTCAGTTTTTGCTATTTTTCTGTGGACCAGTCTTGAACTAGTCATAGCAGTCTGGTTCTCTTTCCCAAATACTAAGAAGCGGAGCCAGTAGCTCAGGGACACCTCTGGCTTCCTGGGTGAGGGGGAGGAGCTCGGAACCTCAGCGCCAGTCCTCACCGTGGCGCATGAGCAGAGGCTGACTCTGGCCACGGGGTCCGACACCTTGGGAGGGGCCAGGCGCCCAGTTCTGGTATTGGAATGGCTGAGTGGAGCGTCGGAACCCTGAAGAAAATGACTTGAGTTTATTGGTCATGGCAGGAAGGCCTCTCTTTGGGGAAGTGTTTAGTGCAGCTTGAGTCGTCACCTTCCCTAGACCCCAGTGCGGGCCTGCCCCACCCCCACCGCAGCCCCTGAAGCCAGGGCCCCGGAGCGCGGCTGCCGTCCGTGGGACTGACAGCACTGAGTCGTTGCCGTTCCCCATGCAGGGCTGCAGCCCGGCCTGGCCCACTGTGCAGGCTGCCTGCAGTGGTTGGGTCCAGTGTGCGGGACACTGGGGGGGCGGGAAAGCAGCAAGGGTTCCAGAAGCAGGGCCGGCGCAGGCTTTGTCTGAAGCGCTGAGGGGGGCTTGTGTGAGCCTCCTAGGAGCCTTGTGTCCGCGTGCTTAGCTCCTGCAGAGCATTTTCCACTCTGGTGTGTATTCCTAGAATGCATCGTTGGTGATCACGGATTGCCAGTGCTAGGTGCTGCTCCTCTCTGCCATGTATAGCCTGCAAGTTGTCAGTTCCTTCACCCCGGCTCCAGTTCTGATGCAGTGGGTGGTGTATGCTATCCGAAACCTCACCGAAGACAACAGCCGGAACCAGGATTTGATTGCCAAGATGGAGGACCAGGGCCTGGCCGACACGTCCCTGCTGAAGAAAATGGGGTTTGAAGTTGAAAAGCAGGGGGAGAAGCTGATTCTGAAGTCCACGAGTGATGCACCCCCTCCGGTGAGTGTCCTCCCAGGAGCTCGCCCCTCTTCAGCCCTGCAAAGGACCCTTGACCTTGGTACAAGGTCCAGACAGGACAGTGTCCCCATGGCGACATAGTTACTATGGTTACAGCACTGAATAGGGTTGCAGACAACTTCTTGTGCAGGCTTTATTTATGCTGCTGCTTGCTTGGAAGTTAAAACTTCAAACCTATGCTGAGGACAAAAATAAGTTCCTGAGGGAAATCATGTTCTTTTTATAAGGTAGCTAATGTGCTCCACAACTAAAAGAACTGAACACGGGCATGGTGCACACAGTTCTTCCAGTTCCCGAACGCAGCGGGAGCTCTGTGCTTGCTTTTCCTGTATCTGATGATTCGTACGAATTCCTGTTTGTAATACGTATCTGTGGTTTTGTTTCTGTTTTCTCCTTAGTGAGTGGCCTCTCTATCCTGACACGTGAATTCTCCCAATCTGGCTCGTGGATTTTTCATGTTCTAGTATGCAAACGTGCAGTGTTTGAAGTAGAAGTCCAGATTCGGGACCGCAAGTGTCGTAGGTACAAGTCCCCGTGTTTCCCCTTCCTCTGCGATGGTGTCCCTGCTTCCCCCGCCCGCGATAGATGTGCTCTTCTGTGGTAATCATTGTGTTCACTGTGCAGCAAATAATAAATGTCTCTGAGGGCATAGCCCCTATTTGGCAAAGACAGGGACTGTGGCTTGGATTCTGTGTGCTCCCCTCCTTTGAGTCCCCTCTTAGTGGGATTTCTGAACTCTGCAGACCGGCAAAGCCCTTTTTCACTTTGATTGATGATTCTCGCAATCCTTTTTTTCCCCTCTCCTTGCCGGAACATTGACAAGACTCATTTCCAGGTAATTAATTCAAGAGCCTCCCTCTCAGGCACTTTGTTGTCACTGAGCCCTGCTTCGGAATGCAGCAGGGACTGGAAATGGGTGAGAGGGTACGGCGGGCGGGGGGGGGGGCACTTAACTCTTCTCATTCCAGACCTGGGTCTGCGTCTTTCTTACGTGCCTTCCTGCCTCAAAACAGAAGAAGGAAGGGTTTGCTTTGGGCTCCGGGTGCGGTGCCAAGGCATTGAAGGGACATGGTGTCTTCTTGGGTGGAACAGCACTGGAGGGAGTTCTAGACCACGCCATCTCTCTACACTATGTCAGAGATGGAGCTGGACTGGATAGGCTTACAACTCCAGCCTTTGGATCATTAACAAACACCACGATGCTCAGCACACATTATCTTCTTGGACAACTATGTTCTAGACTAAAATGCCCAGAGATTTCACACAATTGAACCTTCCAAAACAAAAACCAGTAAAGCCTCAGCCAAATGTTTTACAAAAATAGTGATTGTGCCAGGCTTAAGTGGCTCACACCTGAAAACCTTGCAACTCAAGAGGCTGAGATCTGAAGATTACTGTTCAAAGCCAGCTTAGGCAACACAGCCCATGAGACTGATCTCCAGTCAGTTTAACAAAATGCTGGAAGTTGGGTATGGCGCAAGTGATAGAGTGCTAGCCTTGAGCACAAAAGCTCAAGGACAGCGCCCAGGCCCTGAGTTCAAGCCCCAGGACTGGCCTACCCCCACAAAAAGAATAACGATCGCTCCAAAATACGGTGCACTGAGTTTCTTTGTAGCTCTCCTGTAGTGCTTCACGAAGCAGCGCCAAGTAAGCTGTTGGGCTGGGAGCACAGCTTTTCCGCGTGTCATCTGAGGTGCGCTCTGCAGCTGAAGAAATAGCAGGTCCTGCACCCCTGTCCCTCTGCGTCCTTGGGAAGTTCCGTCTGAGGAGAAGCCATTGTGAAATTTAAAGTACCCATAGAAGACATTCCCTTCCGGGGCACAAAGAGTTAAAATTCTGTTCTCTCCGTAGAGCACTGTCCAAAGGGAAGCAGCGGGGGTCCCTTTCTCCTTTGAAGGCGTCTGCAATGGACATTCTTTCTTCCCCTCAATGGATGTGTGCACCAGTGGAGTCACACAAACATGTCACTGTGCGCCGTGTAATAACAAACACTAGTAAGTGAAAGGGAGCCCTGTGAGAAGGGGCCTGGGCGTGGTGGTGTGTCCTTACCAGGAAGCGTGGGCCTGCGCAGTGAAAACACGCCGATGACTGCATTGTGGCTCCTTCTGGTTCCCCGGGGAGTCGAGGGCTTGGGCACAACAGTGCCCCCCCCGTACTCCCCCCGCGGGCCTCGGCCGCTGAGATCCGTGTTTTACATGCTGCAGAGGATTAAGTCGCCCCCTCAGTCAGTCCTTCACAAGAGAAGAAAGCAGGCCAGCCTTGCAAAATTTGTAAAGAGCCAGAATGGTCTCCGTGAGTTTTGTTGAGCGTATTGTTTCCAAGAGCAAACTGGCAAAGCCTTTTTAGCCTGCCTCATTGTGGAAGGCGCACAAGAAAAGCTTCTGCTTGGAAATGAATCCTGGTGTCAGCAGAATGGCTCTTTTGTGCTGGTTTCACAATGGTCAAGACTTGAGAAACATGGGTTTCCACAGCCCTGGGGCTGTGCTCTTGGGGTCTGCCTGGGTGCCTCCTGGCTCTTGGGGTGCAGAAACCCAACCCCTAAGCACGTCACTTGGAAAGGTGCTTTTTACTCTCCTTTAACTCCTATCCTAGAGGTCTTGTTTACAAAACCAGAATGCCAGACTTTGCGGGAAGAAAGCTAAATACACGCACATAGTTCTCCACAGAAAGGAGTCTGTTTACATGTGAAACAGTAGAGTTAAAACAAATTTCAAATGTGGAGAAGCTGAAAAAGATCCTTAGCTTTGTTTGAGACCTGGTAACTCACTTAAGGGGACCGAGGGCTCTGGTGCTGTCCAAGGTTCTGACCGTCTCCGCGGTGCTGGCCTGTACATGCAAAATCAAAGTCTTCATTCGCCAAATCCCAGGCTTCTTTTCCCCCTATGATATGAGATGGCTTTTTTTTTCCTCTAGTACATTTTTGTACACTGATTTGGAGTTTTAGGTAAAACACGGTGTACTATTTAACCCAATATGAGTTTGGCTTACCGTCTCTAATGTATGTGAGTCTTTAAACATTTCTCTTTTTTTTTGGTCAGTACTGGAGTTTGGAGCTCAGGGCCTCGTAAGGTCTTGGCCTTGTGCCTGGCTGGCCTTGAACTTCTGTCCTCCTTCCCCTGTCTCCCGAGTGTCTGAGGCTGTGGCTGTGTGCCACGAGCTCTGGCCAGGCCTGTGTCGCAGTGCAGGGCTGAAGGGCCGGGCGGGTCTCAAGGCCATGGAAGAGGAAGTACTTTGCAGGTGTGGAAGCCTCTGGGGGGGGCGGGGGGTGTGAAAGGATGGAGCTCGCCTTGAGATGCCTCCCGTGTGGAAAGTACATAGAGGAGGGGGAGCAGAGCAGGGACAGGCCACTGTGCACGGGTGTGAGCCACTGTGTGCTGGAGGCAGAATCTATAGGATTTATGTACTCATGGCTTATACCTAAAGGTGAGGGAGGGTAAAAAAAAAAACATGTTACCAGGCCCTACGTTCAAGCCCCATTTCCACTTAACCAAAATTGTTCCTTTTTCTGTGTCCCAAATCAGATTTTAAAGGGTTGAAGTCATACACATGTTTTCTGGCTATGGTCAAACTGAGCTACACATCAATATCAAAAATAACTAGCCAGTTGAATACTTACAGGAGTTAAAGCATCTTAATAACTTGGGTCAAAGGAAGAAGTGGAAATTAGAAGCCACTTTGCAGTGCTGAGGGGAGCAGCTCGTGGAAGCTTGTTAGCGGGCGCTCCGTCACCTTCGCTGCAGTGGCCTGAGCAGTCTGTACAGCAGCGAGTTCCAGACCGGAACCCAGAAGGAAACGGCAGAGCGTGAGCAGTACCGCCGGGAAGGGGGGCGGGGGAGGGGGGAGTGCGGCTCTGCAACCCTAGCGAGTTCCAGCGAGGAAAGAAGCACTCGGAGAAGGTTGCTCACTCCGAAGGTTTTATGGCATCGTAAGTCCTGAAGAAAGCCGGGCGCTGACGGCTCACGCCTGGGACCCTAGCTTCTCAGGGATCTGAGGATTGCAGTTTGAAGCCCGCCTAGGCAGGAAAGTCCATGAGGATCTTATCCCTAATTAACCTCCACAGTCCCTGCGGCTCCAGAGGCTGAGCCCGTGAGGAGTGAGCTGGAGCCCCGGCCCGAAGCAGCTTGTGCGCCAGTGTGAGCTGAAGGTGGGAAGAGCTGCTATTGGAGCTCCAGGTGGCCCAGCGGGAGCCCCCATGTAAGCAGGGAAACAGCCACAGGCCACCCCTCCCCCCCCCCGGGGACACAGGACTCTGCCCGTTCCAATGTGCCTCTCCTCACAAACACCTGCCCAGACAGCCATAGGAACTCACGCGTGATCCGCGCTCCATTCAAGCTTACAGACCCCGTGCACCATCCCAACCGGGTCCCGTGAGGACCCCAAGGTGTCGAGGAGCAGGTCCCTGGCGTGGGGGGTCCTGTGTGGTGGCAGGAGGAGGGTGGATGGATGTGGCTGCCACCTGACCCTCGAGGGACGGTCCGGTACTGACTGCTCATTCAAGCCTCAGCTGGCGTCCAAACAGGAGCGGGGGCTGGGTTGCACCCCTCCAGGTACGCATTTGGACCCCTACTACCTCAGGATGTGGCAACTGGGGCGTCTACAGGTGGTTTAGATGGGGCTGTTAGATGCCCCCTTACCCCGTCCAGCTGGCGTCCTTCCAGGAAGTGTGGAGACCAAGACCCAGGGCACGGAGGGGCGGTTGAGGGTCGAGGAGCGGGGAGGGCAGCCAGCCACAGATGGGGGAGAGAGGCGTGCCCACACCTTGGTCTTGGGTGGGCACCCTGTGAGGCCACCGGCCCCTGGCGTCTTGCGAGGTCAGCTCTTGCAAGCAAGTGCAAGATGCCCAGTACTTGTTGCAGGTCAGATCAGCAAGAATGCTGGCGGGCCCCCGGAGTGGCAAGGGAGCGGAGGCGCCCTGGAGAGGCTCACGGGGAGGTGCGGGCTGGAAGCACAGCCAGGCCCGGAGCCAGTGCCGATCAGCTCTCGCCAAGAGAAACACCTCTGGGAGCCGGCTAATGGTTTGCTACTGCCAGCCGGCCTCGGGGGGAGCCGGGAGGGGCCAGGTGCCTCGTTTGCCCGCCTGTGGAGCTGGGCGCAGAGCCGGGCCTGCCGGAGACGCGGCCTGCTACGCGGAGGGCGGAACACCGGGGTTCCAGTCTCACTGGGGGAGCTGGCCACGGAAGAACAACCTAACCCAGCAGGAATGGTGGCACGGATGACACCCCACCTTCTGAGTTCTCCGTTTGAATACGCTGCCGCTTAGAAGATACCTGCAAAAGGCACCCACCCGCCGGGCTCCTGCAGAGGGGGAATGGGGGGGTGACGACTAGGAACCGACGAGAAGCTGTGGCCGTTGGCCCTGAAGCAGAGCTTGGGGTTGGGTGAGCTGGGCAGAGGCCCTCGGCCAGAGCCACTGGTCAAGCTGGCCCATCACACTGACCTGTGCCGTCAGCACCCTCGCAGTTTCTAATCGTGGGGTTTTGTGTGTCAGTCATGGGGTTTGAACTCGGGGACTGTGATTCTGAGGTATGTCTGTGTTTTGTGGTTGTCGTTTTGCTCATGGCTAGAGCTGAACCACTTGAGCTTGGTGGTTAATTGGAGATAAAAGTCTCACGGGCACGCTGGCCTGGACTGGCTTTGAACCGCAATCCTCAGGTCTCCGCAGCCCTCCTGAGCAGCTAGAATGACAGGCGTGAGCCACCGGGGCCTGGCTCCTCCCCTTTTCCCTCAGGATGTCACCCAGTTTCAGTGCTGTGTTTCCATGTGTGCAGATGAACCACTTTGGCCACATTCACCCTGGACACCCAGCCCCGCCCTCTCCCCCCCCCCCAACTCCGTTAGGGTCTGTGAATAGGGAGGAGCTCCTGAATTTCTCAACCTGTGCACACTGTCCCCGTCCCGCTGGCTCAGTGGCATGCCTCCTCTGAGGTGGGTTCCCTCCCTTCCCACAGGCCTCACCCACCTTAGAAGAAAGCGCCGCGACTCCGGACACCTCGATTGGTTCGTTCATGGGTGACCTGGGGTCTGCAACCCACCCCCCCTCAGTTCCCCAGGGAATTCCAGGCTGCACCACCAACTCTCAAATACAACCCAGCCATAGTGGGGGTGCTCTGATTACATCACTCCTTTAAATTAGTCAATTCTACCAAAATACTGAGAAAAAATGGGGCCCCCAGCGGGGTCCACTTGGAAGATGAGCCTGCTGTTTCCTTTTCCTTCTAGGATATGCATTGTTTCACTCTGCTTCGAATCTTACACATTTTTTATGCTTGAAATTGGTACATATAAATGATTTTACATGCAGAGATAAATTCTTTGCCTAATGGCATTAAGATCTATCACAAGATATTCAGGGATGTGTACTCAGGAATTTAAAAAGCAAGCATACGTAACCTATGCAGGTTAAAGAAAGTAAACTGGGAAAGTATCTACAAAGGGAAACGATACGTGAACACTGAGGCGGGGGAGAGCTATGCTTGAGAAAACTTGGTTCTTTAAACCTCTTGTTAACAAGGAGAGCAAATGAAACAAAGTCAAAGGGGGTGGGGAGGAAGTTCAACAAAAGCAGAAATCAGAAACAGAATCTCCCAACTGCAGAGAATGAAGTTTATAAGAACCAAACAACCTAGGTCTTTGAAGCAGCAAAGCTGACAATTCTCCAGGTAGACTGCTGAGGAGAACCATGAAGTGACCAAGGTCCGCAAGGAGCGGTGGCCTCACCTCAGGTCCTACAGTCGTGCCGAGGAAATGCGGGGGGAAGAAGCCCCGTGAGCAACTCGGCCCCAATACCCGCATTGATCCCGCAAAAGACCTGAATTGTTGGGATGGACACAAAAGCAATGGAAGGTTGACTTGGCCTTGTGTGTACTGAGGGTGGACGGGTGATTCCTCTTGCCAGTGGGAAAAGCCAAGCCTGCCATTTCCTCCCCGTTCACAACAGGCCTCCCCCCCCCCCGCCCCCGCCGCCAGCCAGTGGTCTTCGTAGAGCGTGGATCTACCCACAGTCCTTCAGTGGCTTACTTCCTTAGTAGGGCACCCTAGGCAATTTGGGGCCATGGCTGCAGGTCTCCGATCCTTCCTCCCTGCCCCTGTGCTGGCCCTTCTGCCCTCCCTCCCTTCCCTCGTCTGCTTCCTCTTCCACTTCCTCCTCTCCTTCCTCCATACACAATCCTGCCGGAGGACCACGCTCCCCCTTCCCCCGGGGTTTCCTGGTGGCAGTGCCCCCTACCCCCACCAGGGGGCACTGGGGGGGTGTGGCAGTGCGGGTGGGGTGTGACCGCCTTGGGGTGTCCCCTGGCACTTGTAGGCAGGGCCCGGTATCGGGGGCCCCGGCCTCCAGCAGCCTTGGGCTGTGTTCACCCATGACTGCTAGAAAACCTTCCTGACCCGGGTGCCCAGCACCAGCGCACTGTGCTGAGTCCACCTGCCCCCCCCTCCACCCCCCCTTCCTCCTCCCTGGAAGTCGGGCTCAGTGGTCAGG